>NC_059476.1:2087500-2112500 GCF_018139145.2 Gymnogyps californianus | reverse complement strand
CAAAACTCTGGGGGACTGGCACTAATTTCCTCTCTCTCGTAAAACAACATAGTATTCATAACAACTCGAGAGGCTTGACATAAGTAATGATGGCATATGCAGGCGAAGATTACCACCCCAACAGTGTAATCAAGGTGCTAGGTACTAATGCAAGTTAAATTGAGACAATAATGCTGAAACTTGCATTGTGGGATTAGGAGAGTACTTGAAATGCTGACATCGGCATCTCCTGGAAGAGCGCCTGTCTTCCTTTCAATTCCTGTTTATACTTAATGACCTCAAAATTTGTATGTCGTTAACACCGTGTACTGAAGTGGGAGAGAACAAGGTTTGGGAGGGAGAAGATTCCCTGCCTTCGTTGACTTTTGTCTCTTCTGGTAATTGGTGGCGTTCTCCGGCGGGCGAGCGGGCGGCGCGGGGCCCCGGGGGCTGCAGGAGCGTGCCGCCGGCGCGGGCAGCACCGTTCGCATACCGAAAGTCATCCGCGCTTGCAAAATCCTTCTTGCCGGAGCGTGGTTAAATGCCCGGCCGATGGAAATGTGAAATAAAGTCGTATTAAAATTTGATGCTCAGATCAATATTGTGGCACCCAGGTAATTAAAGCGGGTTTGTTTATTTGGCTCCTTAAAAACAAAAAGGGCTTAATACAGACTAATTACGCGGAGCCTTTCGTATACTGTAGGATAATAATGGCGGCTATTTAAAGTGATATTAAATGAGAATTAATAAAGGAATATTGAGTCACTTTGACTGCATTAAGCTGCGTGAAATGATTTCTTATCTCAATTTAACTTTCTGTCCACAGTTTAATGATTGATAAGCTTGGAATTTTTATAGAGGTAATCTAAAACAATATTTGATTGCTACGTTGAATTAATAACAACAAGCGCTTTTTTCTTGTTTATCAACATATCAGGAGAGATGCTCCCTTTCCCTTTAATGATCGTAATTTGTATAATACTTCTGCTGGATATTCTGCCTAGTTGCGTATGCTTTTAAACTATTTTGACAATATTTTATTTGTTTTGGTAAGCATACACGTTCTCTAGGCAGTCTGTACTTATGTGTAACACATGAAGTTAGTAATTTACTCAAACAGATCTGAAGCGGGTTAAAAAAAGATAGAAGTCATCTTCAAGTGAAAAATTGAAACCACATTTAAATCCTGAAATGAAGATTGTAGTTAATCATGTTCCTTTAAAATGACCCCTAGAGAATTGCATGACAAAAGGAAACATCGGTTTGAATATTCCAAATTTGAAATGAAGTGACCTGGATTTACTCTCCAAAAACCGTTGTTTCTGCCACCGACTCATGAAGCAACGTGTGCCGGAATAAAACCCATTTGATGGGAGGGAAGACTTCTTGGAGGCACTTTTAATCTCTGGAGTGGCTAGAAGGAAAAGGCGCAAGGTTCTGAAGTGCAACTTTATCTGTGCAATTAATGCATTTAAATAAATTCAAATTTTGGTCCTTTGTTGCAGGTAGTCGTGTGCCACGTGCGCCGCGTCGCACCCTGTTAGCATCCCTGCCCTCCTCCGGGCTGTGGAGCAATGCGGAAGGTCAGGACCTCACGCCAAACGCTTTTTTTTATATATAACAAATTGCTGGTATTGTTCATTAATTTCTGTCTGTGAAATGCCATGTCAAGCCTCCCAAGGAGCTTGTGGTGCCAGTGTCCCCTGGACAGCTTCTCACCATGGTCCGGTGTGAGTTCCTGATGAAATTACAGGTGCAGGGAAATGCAGAATTAGAAATATATCTGATGTTGCAATACTTGTGAAGCTATAGCTTTGTTGATGACAGGACAATTCCGTTTTTGACAGTTTAATTTACTGTTGCCAGTGGACAAGAGCAAAAGGAGAACGTGGGGTTAGCCACCTGCCCCCTCGCACTGTGTTTCACATGCTAGGTTGCAAAATCATGACTCCCTCAACCTGTCGTGCTCAAATGAGAAGGTTTTCAGCTGGGGAAATGGAATACATCAGTGCAGGTAATATTGCCTGACCTCATAAAACAAAAGGAAAAATTGCAGATTCTGACAGCCATTATGAATCTTGTATCAGCATCCAAACGGCTCTGAGCCGAGGTACAGTACATGTTTGTAATAGGAAAAAAAACAGGGTTGCCACATTGACTTGCAATATGGAGCAAAAAATGACTTGTCAGTAATTCGTTCTGGGATGTTAAAGAGGCTGTTGAATTTACTAGTTATATACACAGCGAGTGTTTAGCCTGGAGCAGCGTGTGGAAATGGTGCGCTCGCAGAGGTGGTCTGCTCGACTTGGGCATGGGCTTGGGCGGCAGTGGGAGGTGACGGGGGAGCCGTGGTGGGATTAAAGGACCGCATATTTTAGGCAAGCTTTGTTGGTTCAGAAACTGAGCCTTTTTAATCACGCATGCCATAAAAGTGCACGTTCTCTTGCACTTAAACCAGATAATTTTGGGTTTGAAAGCCTTTGGACTATGGTGTTTTCTTCAAAACCCTAAGTGTTATGGCGTCAGACTATACACCCAATTATAATTTTATTTCTGTTTAAAGAAGTAACTTTATTGAGTACAGTTGTTCTCTCCGATTTCATATTAAGTTTTCCTTAGCTCTTAATTTCTTGACTACTCATGTTTTTCCTTATTTGATATTGTACATTCGTCCATCTCATTCCTCTCTGGGTTTCCTTGTATTCTTTATTTTCAGAAAGCTCTGAAAATGAGTGTTATCAGAATGATTTAGTAAGCCAAGTAAATTTAGGATGGAGTCAGTCATTAGACACATCTATTTGCGTACTTGAAATGCCTGGAGTTTCTTGCAGACTTTTGCTGGTTGGGCTGTATTTGATAATAAAGTAGTTCTGGGAAAAGTCTGTTAATCAGATTAGTTTAATATGCTTTCAGTAACTATTTTTAAGTTTGAAATTCCTCTTTTCTCTAGGTTGGGTTTTGTTTTTGTAGACTTTCTATGTTAAAGACTTCTTTATACCATTTTGAAGAGGCAAAGGCCATTACACCACTTCTCTGGTGGTGGGTTTTCAGTCGTGCCCAGGTAACGCCAGGTGAAGGTGCTTCTTCCTCTGCCCTCAGAGGTAAGACCGCTCCCTTCCACGTTTCTCTGTGCTGTGAATCTATAGCAATAAGCCTTCATCTTCTGCATCGTCTGCTCTTCCAAGTTTCCTTTTTTTGGGGGTGGTGTGTGTAGCTTTAGTGCTCGGTGTCGCTGCATAGACTGTGCTGGACCACACAGTAGCTTCATCTCAGGCTGGATGATGGAGAGCGTTGCTAAGACTTTCTTTGACTCTTTGGGGAATAAGAGCTCTTTTTGCCTCAGCTAATTGGGCTGGCGTATGTGTGGGCAGGTTATCCTCTCATGCCGGCCGCCGCGGTGATATTTACCCATCTCCCCTCCTCAGATGGAGCCTCGCACACACCACTGTGCTCTCGGCCGCTTTGTGTTTGCTGGCACTTGAGTGCACTTGAATTAAATTGCAGCTCATGAATACGACGAGAGCATCGGGATGTTGAGGGGAAATGAAGCTGGTGGGGCGGGCAGGTCCGTGGCACGCGGCGCCCACGACCTGCCAGGAGCTGGGCATCTCCGCATCCTCATCCCCTAACCCAGGGAGAGGTACGGGGGAAATGGGGGTGAGAAACAGTTTGAAAAGGCAAATATGGGAACTGAGCCTAGGAAATTAGATTTTTTTTTTTTGGCTTCTTAACTGAAGAATAAGGTCTTAAAAACGTCTAAAATAATAGCTTTTTTCATTCATGAGGATCGTTTATGCAAACAAGGTGAAATATATGTCTATAGTAATATCATAGAATCATAATCATATCATAGAATGGTTTGGGTTGGAAGGGACCTTAAAGATCACCCAGTTCCAACCCCCCTGCCATGGGCAGGGACACCTTCCATTAGACCAGGCTGCTCAAAGCCCCATCCAGCCTGGCCTTGAACACTGCCAGGGATGGGGCATCCACAGCTTCTCTGGGCAACCTGTGCCAGTGCCTCACCACCCTCACAGGGAAGAACTTCTTCCTTACATCTCATCTAAATGCACCCTCTTTCAGTTTAAAGCCATTACCCCTTGTCCTATCACTACCTGCCCTTGTAAAAGGTCCCTCTCCGGCTTTCCTGTAGGCCCCCTTTAGGTACTGGCAGGCTGCTGTAAGGTCTCCCCGCAGCCTTCTCTTCTCCAGGCTGAACAACCCCAACTCTCTCAGCCTGTCCTCATAGGAGAGGTGCTCCAGCCCCCTGATCATCTTCATGGCCTCCTCTGGACTTGCTCCAACAGGTCATGTATATATGCATTTAAGTGATCTGAAGGATCTTACATAAGAGAGCAGCCACTACAAAAACAAAACAACCCCAAAAAACTGTGAAAGAAAATAGAGTGTATTTGAATACATACAAGGTGCTAAAAATTCAGTGAGACACCTGGTAGATTAGATGAAAAGGTTATCCAACAAAACTGAACACAATCCAGAAAGAATGAAAAACGTTAAAATACAGAAGGATGTAAAATTCAAGCTTTCATATTCAAGGACTGATTTTTTTAGCCACCCATGTATTAAAAATGTCACTCTCTAGTCTACAGCCAGCTCTGCCACCACTGCCACCGACAGCAAATGTGAACTTTCTGCAGCTGCTCAGTGGAGGTAACTCTGAATTCCCTCATTAATTTAAGTTGATGTTGCTTTTGAGGTAATTAAAGCATGAAGATGGCAACATAAAAAAAGGATTAAAGCTGGAAATACCCTGTTATTAACCTGTGCCTGGATGTGGCTGCTTCTCAGGGCAGTCACTCACTGTGTTACCCACATGCATACCAAGGGTTGAGGGTCTCAACAAGCTTCATGGTCACCGTTGCGGGGATGGAGGGAGCTGCTGCTCTGCTGTGGTGGTCAAGAGTTTCTCTGCATGATGCCCACCCTAGGCCAGTCGGGTGGACGGCGGAGTGCTACCACCCCATCCCACCCATCCTTGCTGTGGTCACCGTGCCCTTCTGAGGGAGGCAAGGAGGAGGGTGCCATCCCCTTGGGGCTCACTGGGTGCACCCTTTCTCCTGTCTTCATCCCCGGGGACCGCGCCGTCTGCCCGGGTGGCTTCACAGAGCAAACGTTTCCAATAACCACGCAGGTGTGAATGAACTTCGGGTCTCTGCGTTCAGCTTTCCCGGGCGAACAACTGGATGCATGCTTGCTCTGTGATTTCTCTTAGCATACAGAAAGACTTTTCCACAAACATTTTTTAATGGTAAGTTCACTCGCTTAGGAGAAAAGGTATGTGAAACTCAAATTGTTATGGAGAAAGAAGAAAGAAACAAGTCGGGATTCTAGTAGGTACAAAGACAACTAGAAGTAGATAGGTTACAGTGCTGTAATAGTGGAGAGGTAAGGAGGGTGTCGGGCACCTGAAGGAAATGGATGCACCGAGATTTGTCGCAGTGCAGCACGTGACTGCAACTTTTCTGGTGATATTGTGGAAAATCTCTGCAGTTGTCCATTCAAATAGGTGTAAGGCTACTAACTGTAACAGGCTTATGGCACCGTCTATATTTGCAGCTATTAATGAATCGCTTTTCCATAAATTATCATTTAATGTCTTCTGCTGTCAGAATGAGCAAGCCTCTCGAGTGAAAATATTGATAAAGATTTTGAGCTGCTTTAGAAAGGTGTTGCTTTTTTTCAAATGTTCATTTCAGGGTTTTATTTCTAAAAATAAGCTATGAGTGAGAAAGCAACTCTTAAAATTCAAATTTTTTCAGAGAGTGAATAATCACCTCTGGTTCATACGGATGCAGATTAACGAAACGGAGGACATCCTTTTCCCCTTCAATCACTTACGTGGCGCGTTTCACATTACCGGGTGACCGCATCTTTCCTTTTTAACGGCTGAAATGGTTTGCAAAGGCCACTTCAAGTTTCTCAGCTTTTCACTCCCTTTTGTGTGAGACTGTCAGCGCCCGAGCCCCGGCCGTGACATGCACAGACCGGCTGGTTTTTCTCCTTCAGATCAGCGGCTCTGGACAGCTTCTCTTTCTCTGGCAGCTGCTTCAACCTGCTCTGTCTTGTCATCTTCGAGTTCAATATCTGCTGCTCCGAAGGAAAAAAAAATGGGATGGGTTGGACCATTGTATTTGGTCTTTTGACCCTCCATGTTGCCCATGAGCAGTGAAGGATAACTTTTGACAAGCCATGTCAGATGTGACAGGCAATCTAGTTGGGTTGAGTGGAAATGTGCTGTACAAGTTTGAAGCCTTAGTTGGGGGCATTTTCCTGGTGTTCAGTGCATTTAAATTGACACCAGACCTCGGTGTTGTTCGTTGCAGAGCCCCGCGTTTCCAAAGCGTGCGGTTTTAACAGCTCAAATGGAAGCCTTTCCTATGCGTTTTGCATCTCATTCCGCCAATCCAATGCAACGTAGCCCTTCCCGTATTTCGTTTTCCATCCCTCAGGAGCACACATTAAATTTAGTTTTCATCTACGAGTTAGTTTGATTTTTATTTTCTTGTAGGAGGCTATGTTTTACTGTTCTATGTATTTCTGTGTTTCCATAGGTCATCTGAGTGTGATGTGATAGACACTCGAAGTGCACTGTTATGCTAGAAGCTGTGAATGTTGCGAATTATTCAGTGTTGAAGGAACCTTGCTAACCTTGAGACTGCTTTTATTTCCAAATTAATTATTCAGAAATGTTGATAGTAGAACTTCTGTGGGAAGCACATTTTCTGCAATGTTACGTGGGCTTTGGTCAAGATCTGTTCTTATTGTATTCCTTCATTAATGGGTTGTGATATGTAGTTCCACTTTTATTTAAATTAATTCTCAGTACAGATGAGAAAAGCTAGCAGATAACGTCCTCCTCGGTAGCCTATTGAAACTGTCGGCGCTGGTGACCTGACTCACACTGATTTTCCTCATTCTTTTACCTGCTGCGAGCATCCTGAGTACTGCTCTCTTGCCCGCTAACAGCTTTCCTAGCGTAGTTCTCCTCTTACCCCGCCCCTCTCAGATCAATACAGCGTAGTGATAGGCAGTAGCAATAAATAATGAGGAATTACCTTTTGGGTGCCCCAGTCCACTCCAGCCTGATGTCCCAAGCGATGCCTTCGTTCCCCTCGCTGCCGTCTTGGTGCTGCATTTTTGTTCCCCTTCCCTGGTGTCGCACAAGGCTGTTGGTTTGTGGGTCCGTGGGTTTCCAGCCGGCTTCTCCCAGCCGCTGCGCTGCACCCTGCCTCTTGGAAGTGCAAGTGCATATTTTGTTCCCCCCCCTCACTGCCAAGCCACGCTCTTCATCATCTTCTTGCCCTTTTTAGCTCCCTGATTAGTACTTGGATTGGCTGAATTTTGAAAATGATACAACTTACGGAAATGAGTCTTTGGGCCTTTTTTCTGACCTGTGTTATATCTCAACCACAGATTTTTTTTTTTTTCTTGTGCAGCTGCAAGTATAGGCAGTCAGGGCTTTTTCAGCATCTCTACTCGAGCCAGTTCTGAAAACTGATCTGTAACTGTATTTAGAGAAAGAGCTTAATCTTGTTTAACTTTACATGACTTGTTGAACTGCAGTAACTCTTGGTTTCTCTTTCTATTTTTGTAATGGTCCTGACCCACAAGCTTCTGGAAGAAGAAAACTCAAGACCCACACTGATTCTGGTTTTGAAAGCATTTTTGGAATGCCATAGTAAAAACACGCAATTTGGAAATAACAGTTCGGTTTCTCTTGCTTTAAAGAAATCTTTACTGAAGATGTTCCTTGTCTGGAGTGGCTGTGACTGGGGCATCTCTTTAATCATTGAAGTCCTTGCCAGCTTTCTTCCTAGCATTTTAATTCCCTTAAATCATAATTAATTAAATAATCAGTCATTCATAAGAATAAAGGTTCTTTCTTGCCATGAGCAAATAACAATTCCTCATTTTTCAAAGCTCCCCCCCACCTGCCCAGTGCAGCAGAGGAAGGTGCAGCCGTCTTTCCGTGGTGGTTCTGTCCTTTCCTGATTTTCCCAGAGGTATGTAGGGAAACAATCTCCATACGTCATTCTGTTTCCATTTCAACTTGTGAATCCTTTAGGAAACATGTAATCTGAAGGGTTTTAAAGACAAGTATGTTATTGATGCGCGAGTAATTCTTTCATGGATATTGCTTCAGATGCGGAGCGGTTATCCCTTCTTTTTATGCCCATCTCTTTCAGTGATTTGTCTTTCAAAAGTTTTATAGCTCCTGGCTTGTGAAGAACTTCACTTTAAGGGCTTTCAGACCCTTTAAGTAACTGAAGGATCATTTCATTGTCTGTGTAAATAGTTAGTATTTGCCTGTGGGGGAGATAATAGTTCCTTACTCAGCATAGAGTTAATTGGGATCTGTTGTGGTGGCCTGTCTCCTTGTACAGGTGTTCTGCTTGCTTATGGTTTTCTTGATCCTCTATGTAGGAATGAGTTAAATCATTTAACAGCATAAAAGATTTAATGTCATAGAAGACAGAAGAAAATGCTCAAAACAAGCAGATATTTTTCTTTACTACCTTTCTGTGTGAGATTTTTGTTTAGAAAACTAAATCCCTTCCATTTTTACCACAAGTAAGAAGAAAAATATCTGAGACAGGTGGCTATTTAAAGCTATTCTGTTACTACAATAGTAGAATTATTTGAAATTTGAGGTTGGGATTTCACAAAATGAAATTCTTACTGTGGATGTCTAGAAGACATCTCTACTGGCTTCCAGACTATGATCTGTAAAACAATTCAAACATCCAGAAGATATTGGAAAGGATGTATTTTGTTTATATAAGGAGAAGCTCTGATGTGGGCTGTAGCCATAGGACTTCATGGACAGAACATAGGCTATGCAGGAAAGGTAGATTGGGGTACAGCATGCAACTTCACTATAGGAACCAGCTCTCGCTACCAACAGCACAGAAACAATATCATAAAAGGTAAAGGGAAGTTCTAAATTTCTCAGGAACAAGTTGGTTGGGGTTTTTTTTTGGGGGGGGGGGGGGAGGGGGGTGCATTTTTTTGGTCTTTTTTTATGTTGAGGGGAAGAATAGTAGAGGTTCGTCTTTGGGCAGTACAAATTATTCAGGGAGAAGCTGGCAGTGTGAGCAGGAGATGATGTCCTGTCTTGTAATATGACAAATGTCTAGTTTAGCCTGTACAAAAAGGGTTTTGTTTTTTTTTCCCCTATTAATGAAACATGATCATTTCTATCCAATGCAGTGCTGTTTGGTTAACTGCATTGCTTTTTTGGACCGGAGGCTCTGTAACCGTGTGCATAATGCTCTGAGCTGGCTTACCCGTCCTTTTAATCAGAGTAAAGTACAGTCTTTTGCTGCAAATTGAGGTTTCAGTTATCTGTTCTTCCTCTTAGCTTTCAATATTCGAGTCCAAAATACAGTATTTGCGTTGGGAGCGTGCATGCAGCCAGTGTGGGTAAATTGGACTTCGCTAGTAGTGGCTCTCACCGTTTCTGCTGTTCTCACTGAAGCAGTGTACGTTGCTGTGTCGGGATAGCCGTGTTCTCCCAAGGACCGGAGCACGCTGGTGAGAGCAGCACCTTCCTCCATCCCACGGCCCCTGGGCACGCCGGGTACCGCAGCCCCTGCCTCCCCGCCGCCCTTCGGGGTAACCCTCGGCATTACTGAGCACAACGTGCCGTGTCGTCTTCTAGCAGCATCGGTGTGGCTTTCGCCAGTCTGACGTGTTCCTTCCTTTTATTCACTTTGGGAGTGCGATATATTTCCTGCTGATAAAGGCGGCTGGAATTTCTCCTGAAAGATTATGCAGGTTTATGCCTAATTCAGCAGCCAACAATATCTCCTTTTTGTCCTAATGCTAGTAATGATAAGGATAATGATCTTCATTCTGTTGACTTAAGGGGAGCCATAAAGACCTCAGTGATCACACAGAGAGATGGCTTTCTCCAGGCTGTGCAGGCTTCCCAGCAGCAGCAGCTTTTCTTCCGTAACACTGTCTTGGCAGACCACCGCTGGCTGTCGGACCACACCGCCTCGATTTATGTTTTCTTACAGATATACATGCTATCATTGCTGAGATTTTAGCATCGTAATATTCATAGCACAGAGGTCTACTGCTTGGTAAGCCGTCTTTTTTCTGTTTTATGCTGTCTCCATGGTTGTTACACAGAAAAAGAGGCTTTTTGTTTATCATCAGGGGTAAGGTTTGATAGTAGCTGGGTGAGTTTGGCAAAGAATTTGGGTTTACCGTGGTTTCAGTGCAACTCCTAGTTGCATTCGAGTAGATTGTTTTATAATGTTAAGCATTCAGAAGAAGCTGGAGATGAAGTAAGCCTTTTGGTTTCTTTAATTGCAGGCTTCTAATAAGCAGTGAAGTGCCGCTGGAGAGGCGCTTGTGCCGGAGATGGGCATTATGGTTTTGCTTCCAGTTTTAGGATGGGGCACTGGAGGACCCAGGCAGTGGGAAGCGCTTTCTTCTGAGCCCTGCTGCAGAGACCTCCGGTGCCTGGAGGCATGTGGAGAGAGATGGACATATGCTGGCTGAGGGACTCTCCTTCCTCATGGTATAGGCAGGGCTTTCAGCCGGCGTCCCTGCCTGTGCCGCGGGACCCCCACGACAGGCATCGCGCTCTTACAGCCGTCTTAGTAGTAAATACAAAAAAACGTGTTAACAAAACATAACGCCAAGAGCAGCACTTCTCTGTGCTGGTACAGTGCTTTTCAGTCATGCCAGCGGGGTGACACTTTTGGCTGTTGATTTTTTTTTTTTCCCTCCAAATATTACTGATTTGTTTATTTTTTTCTTCATACTAGATGTGATTTTCTTCATAAGCCATTCACGTGTGAATTAAAAACAAATTTGAGTGCTGGATCAGTTAAGTCTTTTAAAAAAAAAAAAAGCCACGGAGTGAGCAGTTGGCAATAAACTTGTCCTTTTTGGCACCTGGAATAAAAACAGTAACATAACAGTACCTTTATATAGCACATAAAAATATAATTCAGGATAAGAATTCAGAGGTCACAGCAAGTGGTTAGCTAAATAGCTCTAGGGAGTTAGAATAGTTTGCTTATACAGAGATAAGGTGATATTTTATGCAGAAAGCCTGTGTGTGGTTCCAAAGCGTGATGATTTTATATGCAGTAAAACAACTTTGAAAATAACGTGCAGAAAAAGTTAAAGAAAATTATTTTTGCAGATTGTAAAACATATACATTGAAACTTATGAGGTGACTAATTCTGCTCTACTTAAAAATGGCCGTCCTCCTTTGCTCTAATTAGTGAATTGTGGCTGTATTGTTTCCTACCAACAGCTTCCTTCATTTCTTTTGCCACACGTTGCTTTTGTTGTAAGGTATCATTATGCCCGAAAAGCTTAATGGTGTTTCTTGGCCGTGGAGAACTTGTGGTAGAACATTTTGAAGGTGTAAAGTCTACAGGGGCTGAAGTTACTCCCCCAGTATTTACATTTGGCTGCCAGACTTTCGGCTCCTCGGGGTCCCTTTATACCCAGCGCTATTCGGATTGTATCCACAGCTCCGATTCCCGTTAACTGGAATCGCACCTCGGATCGCTGCCCCTGCTCCTGCGAACGGGCCCTGCCCAGCCCCTCCTGCCCCTCGCCGCCTTTCAGGAGCGGTTATCAACGGGCCGGGGAGAAACACAGGGGCTCTGAGCGGTATTTTGACGTTAGCTTAGGAACAGCAGTCTTCCCCGTCTCTCGGCTTGCAAACCTTTTTAGCCGTTGAGAGCTATTACAAATTGTCATTCTTAATAGCGTTGTTAGTAACGGCAGTGTTACACTGCTGTGTATTTGGTTGGTTTTGCAGCAGGACAGCGGGTAGGATTCACCCAAAGAAATGCTTTTTCAGTGTTATGTATCAGTGTTTGCTGAGCGCCAGCACAAGGATGTGTATGTCCATCGTAAGAAGTTTGTGGTATGTCTTCTGTTTTTGAATAGCTGCTATTGAAAATGTGCTTACCAGACTGGTTATATATAGAATATGTGTATATTCAGTTAAAATAACCTTTTCAATTAGTAGAAAGCATTAATGCCGATACCCGTATATGCATTCTTGTAAATCTTTCTCAAAGAAGCTACCCACCCAAAGCTCTCCAGGAGGGATCTGAAGTTAATTTCTGTTTCTTCTGAAACTAAAGCAGTTTGCTCTCAGCTGAACTAAATCTGAATGTGCTCTCAACCACCATGGGTGTTTTTGGTTTGGGGGATTTTTAGCTTTTTATAATGTCAACTGGGTCCTAGACAGTAAACCTAATAATAACTTCCCATTTGAATTCAAAGACTTGTATACAAATACACAAAGAAGTAATTAGATTCTGACAAACAATTTGCTCGAATACTTTATTCATTGAAAAATGTCAAGTCAACTAGAAGTATTCATAAACTTGTCAAGTCTGGCAAATAATTTTGAGCATGGAAAATGTTCTTGGGTTTCTCTTGGAGATTGACTTAAGATTTACTTTTTTAAAAAAAAATTAGAACAATAGAGATCCTTCTGGCTTTTTGTATCTGTTAGCATCAAAGATTTCATATCGCATTGGCACAAAGTGGTACGATGAGGTTGAAGGCTCTACCACTTAACCACTGGCTTCTAGGGATCGGAAGGAACCAGCATTTTGAGTGTCCATGAACAGTTCTTGCAGATTAATGTTGGGTTTGCTCTGATATTTGCCGTGAGTAATATTTACTTTTTCTTCATAGAACTTAAACTATTTTATTCTTGAATAACTTTACAACAGATGTTTTTCAAAACTTGTCAATGCAAAAGAAGTCTAACAAACCATATTTCATCGAGTTTGGCAGAATAGCTCACACTATTTCAGTCCTTCCAAGTTACTTGAGACTTACCTGTGCCAACCCTATCTCCTAGGGCCGGCACAGATTTGTGCTTGCCTTCACTGACAGTTGGTTGTGAGGCAGCTGAGAAGGACAGGAGAGGTGTGATCGATAGGCTTGAGGCCAGCGATGCTATCAGAAAGACGTTACACTTTGTGCCGGCCTGATGCCGCGGATGAGGACTGCAGCATGTGCCAAAGCCTGGCACATCCTCCTGCCCAGAGTGATAAAATTTCATAGTATTAAAAATATTTTGACATGTTTTTCACTGGCCCTGTGGATTTCACATTGAAATTGATGTTGTTTGCAAATGATTTCAAAAACCAACACTCAAAAACAAACAAACAAGAAAAGCCCTAAACAAAAGCGAAGGCTGTTGATTTTGCAGGAAGGCGTGCTTTGCAGTAGTGGATACAACAATGTTTTCTTTTTTCAGCTTCAAAAGTGTAGGGTTTGAGCTGGAAGCTTAATTTCTTTCATCGTGGAATTAAGCAATTGGTTAAATTCCATGAGAACGCATTTAAACATATTGGAAAGATGTAGCCAGTGATTGATGCTGAAAGGGTACGTTCCCCATAACGCACATAATAATGTGGCCATCCAGGGCTTCGCTCATCAGGGCATTTGATTTACATTGGCCGACCTCAAATTTTATGTAACTTTTTATATATCCAAATCAATGCATTTGTTCTCCAATCATTGAAAGACCCTGCTAATTCCTGTCGCTGCAGCGAAGCGTGTGAGCGGGGTTTGACTGTGGTCTCCAGCTGCAGACAGATGTTGCCGGTGGTCGCAGTGAGGAAGGTTGTTTCGCGTGCCCTGCTCGCTGGCTGCAGGCGGGGGAGGATCTGCCTGGGGGAGACGCTGCTTCGGTCCAGATCCATCCCTCCGACGCTGGTGTAACCACTGAACAGAAAATAAGCGGTCTCCCTTTGCTCTACGGAAAGTATTTCTACTTTGATTTAGTGCGCTAAGCTGTGGTATTAGGTGGCAGAGAAATCTAGACAAAAGCTGCTTTTGCCAGCTCCTTGCCCCAATTAAATCTGCTATGAAATAACTTTTAGAAGTGGAGTCTTGGGAGACTTTGCCTTCTCTGTTCCTCCTTGGCTGCTTACATAAAGGACAGGAGGGGACTGAGGACAATCAGGACTTGCACAGATGAAATCGTCGTTCATATTTTTTTGTGGTCTCAGCCTATCTTTCCATATAGTCATGGTCATGATGGCGACCTTGACGTGGCCTCCTTTAGACATCTTTTAAATTAGTAGAAAAATTAATCAGGCTTCTTCATTGGGTAAACCACTAAGCATCCTTCCTTCCATGTCAGAAGTTCAACCACATCAGTTACCTAGGCATGATGGATATTGTATTTGATGAATAACGTTCCTTATGTTATGACTCGATACGTACACAGGTTATACAACTGCGAAACAGCGTGGAAATAAATGACTTTTAATTAAGGCAGGTTATTGCTAGCTGTCGTTGAGTCCTTCCTTTTCTCGCCCCAGGAGAGCGGCGCTCTGCCCCTGCTCCCGAGCTGCCGAGGAGCAGGGATGCTTGCTCTCTTTTTAAGCCAGCTCGTGTGCTGGTGGCACGGGGCTGTGCAGGCTTCCCCGGCACTTGACGCCTCGTGTCGGGTACCAGCCTGAAGCCGGGGAAGGAGGTTGCAGCACCAGGCTTCCCCAGGATCTCATCCAGAAGAGGCCTCTCAAAACAAGCACCCTTCCTTGGCGTTAGCCTTTTTTTACAATGCTCCATGCTTTGGCTCTTGTATAAATATCTGCCGCATTTCCACCAGGAGTTATTGCTGTTATATATTTTACAGACACTTTACTGTCATCTAAGTGGTTTATTTTATTCCCACAGCTAGGAGAAAACTACAAAAGGAATTTTGTAATCTGAATGTGATTGTGGGCAGAGAGTAATGTTTTGAAAAGGAGCTGAGAGTAAATTATATCACTGCTTTATTGTGTTTAAGGAGACTTTTCTATTGTGCTAGGAGTTAACATTAGTTCTCAAAGTTATTAACTGGATGTGGTTTTATTATGACTGTGTTTTGTCAATATATGACTTTTTTTGTTAGGTTTTTCGGTGCCAGTTAGGCTGCAACTTTGGCACCGTTGAAGTTTAAATATGTAAACTCAGCTGGTGTTGAAAGTTTGTTTAGGTTTTACCTCCCTCTCACATGCAGCAAATAAAGTAAACATTTTTTTTCCCTGGTAGGCTATTTATAGAGGGGCTTTCTTTGGGCGCGTTGCTGTTACACTGTGTTGTTTTGACAAATCATATTTGGAGAATCAGACTCCAAATATTTGTAAAGCCTTACGAGATGGCTTTCGGTGGAGATGGAAGTTGTGTTGCTGAGGTGACCTTTCAAGCTGCCACTAAGTGGGTTTTCTGGCAGGAGGTTTGGTGTGAGTGACAGAGCCTTCGCCGCCTCCCCGGGGACGCCGGGGCTTCGCCTCCACACGGCGGCAGCCGAAAACGCGGCTGGATCCCGCAGTGGCAGCAGAAACGCTCGGCACCACCGCCAGCCCGGCTAGCTCCTCTTCAAAACGCTCCAGATAGTGTTTTTTATTAAAATATATATACATATATCTTGCCAGCACATGGCATTGTGTCTGTGTGATGTCGAAGCCTCTACGTCTGTAGGAAAAAAAAATAACGACTTTAAAAAGGATGACTCTTGCAAAAATCAAAAAACTCAAACAAATCCAGCCATTAAAAGAATAATCCCCGTCCCCCCCCACTGAATCATGGAAACGTACCCGCTGGGGCAAAATTTATCATTAACCCAATTTCAGTATTTTATGCCTGTGTTGGTATCTTGAATAGCCAGCTAGAAAGGAGGAAATATGAAAACATTTTTTTAACCACAAAATCAAAACATCAGTTGATATCCAAGTGATATCATTTCTCTGTTTGGAAAACAATTGCAGTGGTCTTAAAAGCTTACCCGGATAAAACGAGGATTATTGACAGGAGTAGCACTTTCCTTGAGCTCCTCTGGAAAAGCAGAACAAAAACTTGTTCCTGGCATCCAGTGCTAAGCTGTAGCATGGGCTTCTTGTTAAAAATAGTGAGGCTTAAACTCCTCAGAACGTTATGTGTGTTAAATAGAGTTTCAGGAGCATTTTAACAGTAAATGTAGTAGATCTTTTATTGCAGATTCAACTACCAGTTGTGTGAGTTGGTAGAAGGATGAGAAGTTGCTAACAAGGAAGGACTAAAGTAACTATACTTTGTTCCTGAGTGTGTGTGTTTTGGTAGCAGTAGTTTCACAAGGCACAGATACTGCCTAGTTTTTCATGCCAGCATAAGCATGGGAAGAGAGGTCTGATAGTCGCTGGGTGCTTTATTGGGTTTTTGCTAGTGTGTTTAATTCCTTTAGCTGGCAAGGGTAGTGGGCAGGGAATCAGCCCACTGTTTTATTCAGAATTCCATCTGTTTAGCAGGAAGAAATGCAACGTGAAATGAAAAAACCCTTTTATTCAAGGAATTTACTTAATTATGCATTACTATAGTTTGCGTCTTGTCCGTTTAATGAGCTGTTTCTGTGCCTCTTCGTTGCCGTAGCATATCCATACGGGCCTTAATTGCCTGTAGTTAATTCTGTGTGCACGCCGTATGGCTGTCGGGACGGCTATGGAGCGCTTTTACCTGGCCTCCTTGGGAGCCGCAGGCTTTGCTCTCCTGCAGCCGGTCGGCCGCCGCCGAGGGATGCCTCCTGGAGAGCCATTTAAAAGTTGCATTTGTGCAACATCGAGTGAAAGGGCTTGCACGGCGAGGAGCTCTTTGGTGTACGGCGCGGGCAGCAGCCGGGAGAGGCACCCGCCTGCCTCCCATCGCGCCGGCATCGCCCGCCTGCCTTTGGTGCTACCTGTTTTGGGTTTTACTCAAACCGTTGGGCCCGTGAAGGTTAAATTGGTTTACTGGTTATTTGTCTTCTCCCTCCCTGAACGCACGGAAAGAAAACATACAGTTGCAGTATGGATTTACTAGGCTGTTTAGTATTAAATATAAAGTGCAAGTATAGACCACATAAAGTAAAAATATTTCATGGTGTGTGCAAAAACATGGTTGATAGACTAGCGGAGCTGCTTCTGAGCCAAGGTAGTATGATCCATGCAAGGACCAGTAGATCTCTATTACTAAATAAAATGCTATCATGAAGCGTAATGTGTTGCTGTGAATTACTTCGTTACCTGGTAAGATCGGCGTTGATGTGGCAGCTTATACCACTCTTGGCCAAGCTGATGTTTGTGCATCGTAGTTTTTAATTAAAGCCAGCCATTCATTTTTCTCAGATGTCCATTTCAAAGTGTAAATTATTTTAAATAAGAATATATTTTGGAGTGTCAGGAACAAACTTCCTTCGTTATCGCAATTTTCTCTATTTTCTGGCTGTCCAAAAAGAAGTCAGCTGTGGTTACAGGCATTATGGACAGGAGAGCGTAGGGAGGCATCTCCTCCCTTCTGCAGCTGTATTTTAGGAGCTCTTCTGCCCTGTGATTTGCATAGCTGTGTTTTAACTAACAACTAGAGCTGGCGTGGGGTAGAGGGAGCATCCAGAGCTGAGACCGCAGCCCGGAGCGTGGGGATCCCCCCACCGCCCGCGGTGCCCCTCTGGCACGGGCACTGCAGGAATAAGCATGTTTTTATTATAGTGATATTTGGCAGCGACACTTAAACATTGCTTTTCAGAGGTGAGTTGACTATAACCAGCTCCCATACAGCTGTAGCAAAAAAGTAGTATTCATGTACCAGTAGAAAAACATTTTCGCACTTGTGTACACTGTGTGTGTATATACATGTGTATTCATAAAGTCCCTTTAATACCTAAGGAAAAGGACTTGCTTTAGAAATGCAGTGTACACCCATTAAGCCTCCACTGTATCTCAGCAAGAAAAAAATTAATCTCTGTATTTCTGTAAGTATTTAAATCCCATTTGTGATGCTATCACAAACGGCTTTTTGTATTTTTATTAACAGTCAATGCATTAAGTAAGAATATCTTTTTATAACATGAACTGTGAGTGTGCCATAGTACATTCTTGGGTGACTTCCACGAAAGCACAACATAAACCTCGCGATGTCCTGGCAGCCTTCACTTGATCAGTCATACAAGTCTAGTGTATGTGAAACTATTATCCAGTTTATTTCATCTGGATAGATCGATGTGGTCAGTATTGAACTTTCAGGCATTAAAGTGTGAAGGTTTTCCTGTTGACTCGTGCATTTCGGGGCACGGACGCTGTAGGTACGTGACTATTTATCGCTTTCTCCTTTGTAGGCAGCAGGAGCTCGGAGTTTTGTACATGGCGTTCTCAGGGCTGGCAATGCTTTGTATGTCTGAAGCAGAGAACTGGATTTCAGGGGGGAAAGAACTTGCATATTTATCACCTCTGGGGTACATTGCTTATTTATGTTATTTCAAGACCCTCCCATCCTGCTGACACTTCACCGTATGGGGGGAGGACAAGGCTCGCACTTCACCGCGCTTTCAGAAGTCTCTGCATCGACAACACAGGGCCCTGCCTGAACCTTGCCTACTCCTGGGCCAAAAAAATGGGAGGAAAGTATATAGTCTTAATTAAAAATGACTTTTTCTTGTCCTTGCTATACCTGCTTATTGGAATGATGCTGTGGAAAATGATAAAATTATGGGGTTTAAGGTACGATTATTTTTTTAGTTACTGCTAGTTCATTTGAAACAAAGTCCTTTGTCACTGAAGAGTAATGCCATTGATTTCTTTCCATCTGAGCAGTTTCAAGAGTATATTTATAGGGCAGTATTTCTAATATACATTACACAAGTTCAATTTTGAATGAATTAAAATGGATACAGTTGGCAAATATTCCAACAGTGTTCCCTTGTCTGACTCCTGTCTAGTTCCTGAACCAACCAGAGGACCACTGAGAGGTGTCCTGTCTGATACTGAATTTGTCTTACCAGGAAAAAAAACTTACTTTTGTGAGGACACACTGTACGCTTTCAGGTAAAGTGGAAACGAATACCTCTTCAGCCTTCTCTAGTTGTTTTGTTTGGTTTAACGTCCTGTCATTGTCATAAGCGATGTTAGCAGGGGGACTGCTTGTGTCAACAAGCTGTTGGCGTGATCGTTGCCGTGACCTGCTCTTGCCAGGACTAGAAAATGTGGTGTTTGAAATATCTTCTGTACTGGAAATGACCCGTTGTTGCTGCCACCAATGCGCTGAACTGGTGGCAGCTCTAGTGAGAGATGTGGCGTGAAAGCCACCACTGCAAGCTGGGTCATGGATGCATTTCACAGCCCACCAAAATGGATTTACAAAGATGAAAAGAATTAATGTCCTGAATGTTTTCCCGAGCTTTCCAAGGATGCTACCTCCAGAGGCCTGACCTATAAAGAATCTATCTATGGGAGCTCAGTGATTTTTCTGTATGTGATACATAGACTTTTCCAGGTCTACAGACTACCAAAGATCTTAAGAGGTAACTAGAAAAACAAGCATATTTTCAGTGGGCTCAATTTTTATGCAGGAGCTCTCACCTCCTCTGGGGAAAAAATTTAGGGACCAATATTACTAAAAGGTTGAAAACATCTTCAGAAACAACAGGCAGAATTGATGGTAGACTAATAATTAATAGGTGCAGGTGCTAAAAATATGAAAATAACTCATTCAATTCATCATTTTAATAATATTGGAACATGATTTTGTCCTAAAATTCTGTTGTGATCAAGTAGGAATAGAAGGGTTGCAATCTATTTAAGGCATTTCAGAGGAGCAGTTTGTGCTGAAGCTGATGAGGGGCGTTTTCCCTCCAAGGCTGTCCTCGCTGGCTGCAGGCAGGTACCAGAGCATCGCCCTTCCTCCATTCATTGTCTAGTCTCGGCCTCAAAGAATATTTTCTGCCCTTTACCGCTAGTTCAGTAAATGGGTTCTGGGGTGGGTAATGATAGCTGGATGATGGCTGTGCAAACCTTTAAATACACGTTTGTTCTTGCAGGACTATAGGCATTGATTTGGCGGGACGTGACTCAAAGGCAACCAGCCAGCCCTTTTTGCGCCATGCTTAGAGCACTGAAAATACACGATGGCAGTACACCGCCGGCTGCCCGCTGAACTCTGATTCAAGTGAAATACCTTAATTTGCATTGCCAGAACTGCAGCGTTTTGCTCACAAATAACTGTTGTTTCTTCAGGGCCTAAAGAACCTTCTCTCTTCTAAGTCGTGCTCATATGTATAAGGAGATAGTTTCACAGTAACCTGGCTTAAATCATGGCGAGTACTACTGTAGGAACTAAGAGTGGTTTCACATTTCACTTCTTCCAAATGCAAACTCATTCTGTTCGTTGTTCTTTCCCAACAAGCGACATACGGCATCATTTCAACTTCAGTAGTCTTAGCAAATAATTTCAGAAGTCTCGAGTTTGTAAAGAAACCTAACACTGGTATAGAGTAGATCTCATTATGAAGTTGTCTTCCATTATAAAGTACTTCGTCTCAATTGCCTTTTTTTAGTTTTAGCCCATTTTACCTACATATATTCCTTTCAGTGTTGATTGGTCTCCATTCGTCATGGTGGTCACAACCTTCAGATACTTGCTTTACGTGGTCATTCCACATCTCTTTGCTTTATAGTACATAACTTCCTTTAATATTTCCTCCAGAACTGAACTCTTCTGAAATACTGTTTTAATTATGGCTTCAGAAATTCGTCTTCCAATTTTTTGATGGGAAGTGAAATGCAGTATTTCAGGAAGTGTCTCATCAGAGGTGGCCTACTATGCAATGACTGCTGCTGGATTATTCCTTTAACCTTTTTGGTATCTGTTTTACACAGTGCTTATACAGATCTGATTTGCCTAGATTTTGAGGCTGTTGTGAGAAAATTTTAATAATAGGGTTTGCTAAAGTCTAGGTATGTTGCTGTCCTATCCGTGAGGCCAGTGTTTAATATTGCAGATACTGCTTTTCTTTATCATCATGGTCTCTCATGATTCTGTGATATCGTCGTTTTTATCATGTCCGTATCCTACTTAATTGTTAGTAAGTACAAATCTTACAAAACAACAAAAATCACAGAACAGTAGAGGTTGGAAGGGACTCTCTGAACTACTTTCTGTGTGTCTAATTGATTTTTCCGTTCCTAGTGGTTGCGTTCTGCGCTTGATCATGACTCTCCTATTTGGCTGGTTTGGACTATTTCTCTCAATTCATCAAAATAATTTTGATTTCTGATTTTTTCACATAAGCTGCTTGGACCATATCCCCGTTTGGTGTGCATTGGATTGATCAGTATACACTCTAATGAACTCAGGCTTAACCAAACATTGCAGAATCTAGAGGTACAATACCAGTTTGATGACTGGTATTTGGAGTAGCCAGTATATTCAGGTACATCTTTACTGGGAGTTAAAACAGATAGACTGGCACTTTCAGCTTACATTACTGCAAAATCCGATTTCACGCAGAGGTTTCTGTTTCCCTTGTAACCATGCAGTAAATACTTCTGCTTAAATTTTTTAAAACTTTTCTTGGCATCCACCTTAGACTCTGTTAATGTAGACTGTATTTCCCTCTTTTTTTATGAGAATGTCATCAGCAAAGGTATATAAAAATCTTGATAAAGTCAGTATATGTTTCCCCTATTGCTACCCCCCTTATCCATGAGGCCAATTATCTTGTCAAAGAAAAAGATTAGATTTGTTTGGTGGTTTATAACCTTATGAACCTGAGATGCTTATAAATATTTTAATAATTTGTTCCATTAGCTCTCCCAATATCAAAGTTTGACTAGTCTATAATTTCTTCCTGTCTCCTTTTTCCCCCCGTCTTTGCAGATCCTCTGGGATCGCGTCTATGCTCCATGAGCTGTCAAAGATGGTCACTAACTCTTCACTGCTTTATCCTGTTGCAGGGAACGGTTACACCATCAATTAGGATTTTGAGACTGGTTTCAGTAGAAAGTATTGGGGAATCAGTAAGGTTTATTTATGAGAATTGTTTGCTGTTTGGGAAGCTTTAACAGTTATGATCAGTACCAATTGATGGAGTACTTCATGGAACGTGAATGTTTGAGGGAGTTCAATGTGCAAATGTATATAAATAAAGACAATTTTTTAATCTTAATTAAGGGAGTTGGCTCACTTCTGTCAACTACACAGGTATATTAATACAGCTTTTAAAGTACATTGCATAATAAAATACAGAATGTACTGCATCAAGTTAGTTTCATGCACCTTCACCTTGGGCTGATTGGTATAAATTAAATTTAATGATTTTATGCAGTCAACATGTAATGCAAAATCCTGTGGTAGAAATGTTCTTGACTATTTTTACTGCTGAAAGTTTACTGTGTATTTGGAGAGTCTTGGTTGTCTAAAGTACCCGCTGAGGCTTCAAAAAAACTGAGCTATGGTTTTTAAAGTTGGGGCGATTGTGCCCTTCTGTCCCGTATGCAGTTGTTGATCCCCTTAGGCGATCAGCATCTGTCTCTTGCAAACCTTCTTATTATTTGCCCTTGGAAGCAGGTTTGAGTCTGTTCAATCCGGTCTGTAATGGTGCCACTGATGCGGACATCGCCCACGGAGCGGTTGTCCTCTGGGCAGCTCATGTGAGCAGCTCGCCAGTGCCTGCTTCTGGGAGCGCTTTTTGGAGACACCTCAAGAGTGATGTTGTAGCTGATGCGTTATCACGGTTAGACCATGCCGTTGCAGTCTGGTTGTCTTAAGAAACTGCAAGGAAAAAAGGTGCCGGGACAGGGGAAGATTTATATTTTGTAGTCCATCCTGTATGCTGTTCATGTCAATTATTATTTAGACTTTACCATAAATAAAGCTCATAAATATTTTAGTGAAACGTTGCCAGTATTATTCTTTAAAAACAGTTTCCTCTCCTGTTGTGCAGCAAAACTTGTGTCCTGCCCCAGCACCTCCAGTGCTGTAGGTTACTCTGATGCTATCTGGCACAAGGCAGTGCGTACACGTGCGTGTTTGTGTGTGTATATATGCTTAAATAATTAAATTGGATCTCCATTATAATGCTATTTCGTGCACTACAGAAATGTGAGTGGCATTGCTGCCAGAACACAAACAATGCTTTTATCACGATAAGTACCCTAGCAAGAGTGTATTCTCACTGCGAACAAAGACGTTGCAGTAGTATTGCTGTGCATTGTTCTTGCTAAGTGAAGAGTCATAGAAATCAGTGGTGCAAGCACCACACTTGTTTTAATGAGAATTTGCTACTTACTAAAACATTATGAATATTGAATACTTTTAGTAACAAGCTTTATTATGCAGTAACATGTTTTTTCATACGGAACAGGTATCTTGGAACTTGAAATTAATGGGTACAAAGGTTTGTTGTCATGCAGTTTAGAAATTTTCAGTATGGTACTGTTATATTTTGGAGGAACCTACAGAAAGGAGCTAGGTTTATTGTTCTGCAGGGGGTTTTTTAACATAAACATTTAAAACCATGTGTTTGTCATTGAACTGTGGTCTCAGTTCTCTGTCCTTGCAGGGTGAGGAGTTGGAAAAAGGGAAGTCAGGGCTCCTAAACCCCTTGTGTAAAAGGGTTTTCCATATTACGTAAAAGAAACATCCTTTTAAAACACTTCCAAGCCTGCTCAGGTGGGGCTGTGCTCCTGCAGCTACGTGTGCCACAGCCACATCTCCTGCCTTTAATTCGGCTGGGGCGGGGGGGTCCCAGCCAAAGCCTTTGCACCGCTGGTCTTGGCACGGTGTCGCTGCGGAGACAGACCTCCAGCAGTGCTTTTGGGGTATTTACACCATTTTATTCATCTCTGCTCGGGGAGGAGTGGGGTGAAGCAGGGAACTGGTCCTTGAGAGGTAAAAACCTGCCATGGGATCATCTCCGCTTTAACAGCGGGGCGAGAGCTGCTGTTGGGAACACGGGAGACTCAGCCGAGATACTGCGTTACGAAGCAAAATAGGAGAGAACATTTTTTCCCCACAGATCTTTAAAAATGAGTGACTCTTTTAATTTTGCATTGTCAAGAAAAGACAGAGAAATGAAGTAATATTTTTACTTCAGTGATTTAAAACAATTTAATCTGTGGATAAACTCAACTGCAGCTTCACTCTAGTGCAATTGAAATAAAACATTATGAAATATTAAAATACTCCATACACGCACCACTAAGATTAGATAGTCATTAGGACTGAAATATTGGCATCCTGTTAATTATTGCATTGCAAATGTTTGAGGGAGAAAACACACGTTTTTTTCCCAAATGAAGTCCAGCAAATTAAAACCTGAACTAGAAGTGATAACTTCAAATATGATTTATTTTGCAATAGACATACAGAATAACCCCACAGAGATTGTCAACAGTCAAACAAGAGCAATGATAAAACGAAGGAACCTCACTCGCTGACTGCTTTATCTTATTTGCTCTAATTAATGCCAGGTAAACAGCTTGTTTTCCATGGGACTTAAAATTTTGTCTTAAAAGGGAGCGGACAGTGTGCTGCTGGTGCAGGGAAGTGCGTGGAAGAGATGTACGGAGCGAGAGGGACGAAACACAGCGTGGTGGCCAGTGGTGACTCTGACAGCCTTTTTATTTTATTTCAGGGCTGTCTTTAAAAAAACAATGCCAAAAAAACCTTAAAAAAAAAAAAAAAAAAAACCAAAACCAACACTCTATTCACTCTTGACGGGCTGAGCGGGTGCATCTCCCAGCGGCTCCCCCAGCTTCTGCTGGCATTTCTGTTGGTTAAAAAGTTGTGAACAGGGATGTGCCATGCTTTCAACTGCTGCAAACCGTACGTGTTGGCCTCTCCTGTTGCTGTCTCAGTCCCTGCTTGGAGCATCAGTGGGATTGAACTGGAAATACTCTCATTTTATCAGTAGAGCTGCCGGCTGTGGGAGGATATTAGAGCAGGTACCCCCAGCGCTCCTCCGAAGGAATCCCCGGCAGCCGGCTTTGCTCTGCAGCGTACAGGGCTCGCAGAAAAGTTGGGGGGGGCGGAAAATGCTTCCAATTGGCACGTGTAAATTGAACACCCTTAATGAAAAGCTGAGGTTGGAAGTATCACCCTGTTTGTACCGCTTTGGGCCGCTGTCCTGCCCTGTCGTCGTCTTGATAAAGTAGCTGGTTTCAGCGGGGCTGTTCTGTGGGGAGGAGAAGGGGTTCCTGTCCTAAATGGTGGAGGTGAACTCGA
>NC_059476.1:2072500-2082500 GCF_018139145.2 Gymnogyps californianus | reverse complement strand
GGTTATAAAAATAAAATAAACACTGACGTTCATGTTGTAAAAATAAGATAAACATTGACGTTCTTTCATACCGTTAACAAAAATGTGCTGATGGCCTAGGAGAAAGGCAAAAAGAGCTGGCTTTGAGGGGGCTGAGCTGGTGCTCGCCGTGCGGGTGCCCTCCTGGGCACCGGGACAGCCCCGGCGCTGCTGCAGAATTAATGCGCTCACAAGCTATTCAAGGGCTGGTTGTATGATCATTGCTTGAATTCCTTGGATTTCTGAAACATTTCCTTTCTGTTATGCTTATCTGCCCTTTATAGGCTTTGTGAAGTGTTTCTAGACGCATTTTTTTTTTACGAATTTTGCTTCTGCATGCCCATTTTATTTTCTTTGCAGTGCCTGGATAGCTTGTTTGCAAAGTTTGCTTGGCCACAGGATCCCATGGGGCTGGATTCAGGACAGCATGTGCATGCAGCCCTTGAAACCATGTCAAATAGTCCCCAGATCCTAAAAGGTTGGCTACCCCCTGAGATAAGGCATCATGTTTAATGGCCTCGATTTTTCTTTTAAGTGTTTATTTTTATAATACCTGCATGAAATGTCAGTATGCTTGCGGTGACTGTATTAAACTTGTGTATATAATTTGGTGGGGGGTTCTGGTGTGCCAGAAGGTGGTTTTTTAAAAATAAAATAAAAAAAGATTGGGGGATAAAAGACTCATTTTGATCACATTTAATCTCGCAGAAAGTATTTCAAAGAAACGCTGTAACAGTAGAGGTAAATGCAACAAAGATTATGTTTTTATTGCACAGTTAGACTAAATGGTCTTACATTGATTATCGTATGCTGTCATATCCATAGTCGCATAAATATTTGGTAGCAAATAGTCTCATCTGAGGAAACATTTTCCTGTTTACATTGCAGTAACCTATATGAAAAGTATTGCATGTTAAAGGAATGAGCAGCATGGTTCCTCCTACTGTGCCTCTTTGTAATTAAATCAATGTTTTGATTAACATCAATATTGCTAATCATGTAAAAATAATGACTGATTTTTTTTTTAAATTTTAATCACTTTTTTTAAGAAAAAGAGAATAGGCAGCTGGCTGAGGATTGCGTGTGCGTGCCGGCCGTGGGATCCGTGGCGTGGAGGGGCCGGGAGCCCGGGCGCAGTGCTGGGGGAGCGTCCGCCTCCCCAGGGCCCCCTCGATACGGAGGTCTTCCTACGGTCAGTTTTGGATGAGACCTAGGAAAAAAGCTGAAATAAAAAGGGAAAACAAGTGCTATTTTGATTTTAATGAAAAATTGGGTAACCAGATGCCAATAAAGAAAAGGCCAAAGAGTGGTTGACCAGATTTAAAAATTAAAAAAAAAACCAAAACCCAACCATTTTAGCTTGCAGACATTATCATCTGTCTAGGAAGAAAAGTCAGAGTGAGGGATATACAATGAAAAACCTGTCATAGCACCAACCTGATACTTTCACAATAAAAAGGCTGTTTAAAGTGAGACAGAAGAAAAAGGAAAGTTTTGTGAAGATTACTAGGGGGAGGGGGGAAGAAAAGCAAGCCACATCTTAGCTCCTGTCTCTTTTTTTTTTTTCTTTTTCTTTTTCTTTTCCCCTGTAGCCACGGACGGCGGCTTTCGTATGCAGCGCGGGGTGAGAGCCTCGGCAGAGGAGGGCTGGGTTTCGGCGGCTTCGCCGTGGCCCCAGCGGCACAGGAGGGAGGCCGGGGGTTCCAGTACAGTGGGTAGGGAAGCGGCACTGACAGCCCGGCCATCCCCCGGGGCCCCGCGCCTTGGAAGAGGCCGAAAGGGAGCAAAACCGCCCTCCGGAGAGAGAGGAAAGGGGGCCTGATGGGTCGATTCCGTCAGTCCCAAATGTGCTGAAAAATAAAAGTTTTGGAGCGCACGAGCTGAAAGCGGCAGCGTCGACCGGTTTGGTTTTTTGGACAAACGTTTGTTTTTTCGGGAACGGGGGAGAATCTTTCGGTACCTGCGGCGTGTGGGGTGAGCATCACCTCCTCCCCTCCCGCCGTGGTGACAGCCAGCGCCGAGGCAGGGGTGTAGTGGAGAGGGGGCTCAGGCTGATGTTAGTGGCTAAATCCAGGAGATTCCTAGTTGTTTTGTTTTGTTTTGTTTTTATTGGCGTCCGTTTCTTTTCCCTGTTAGAAGAGGAGAGTTGTACAGAAATTCAACTCCAGCTGAGTCTGCAGGCCATCTAAGGAAACCCAGCCGCAGACAGCCGGGACTTTGTGAACGTCGTTCAACCCTACCTTCACGTTCAGCGGTGCCTTTATCGTTGTTCGTAAGCGTTTGTGCCCTTTGGACTTTGCCGCCTTCATCAGGCCAACGGGGAAGCAGGCGCTGCTTGGCAAATCCCGTTTTAGGACCATAACTGTGTCACCTTGGGGCTCTCCTGTATCTCAAGGTGAAAGCATCCATGGGCTTAGTGCGGAGCCGGAGTTCGGAGGTGGAAGGATAGGTGGAGGGGGTAGGACGGGTGTCCTGCCACGGGTGATTGCCGGGGTGCTGCAGGGAGCTGCCTGCAGTGAACACACCGGCTAACAGCCGCTAACAAAGCTGCAGGAATGGGCCAAGATATGCTGGCAGGGAGCATGGATGAGGCAGAGGAAAGATGGTGCGGCGCAGAGGCTGGGGTAGATGTTTTTCCATAGAGGCAAGGCTTCTCTGAGTGCACTACGGGCTTTTTTTTTTTTTCCTTTTTCCCTGTCTCGCTTCCTGTAGGAGTAAGGCAGATGTGATTGTGCTGTTAGGTCCTTCTCGTTTCCTTTTCTCCAGTTACTTTTGAGTTTGATGGATGGTCTCAGCCTGGTTTGACCGAGGGCTAGGAACATGATTATATTCCTACAAACCCCAGGCAAGCGGGTGTCCATGAGCAGGACAGCCTGCAGCGTTGGTCCCTCTTCGGGGACGTGGGTGGCAGAGAGCCTTTACGGACACTTGGTCTTGGAAGTGTGGA
The DNA here is from genome assembly GCF_018139145.2 of Gymnogyps californianus. Lineage (NCBI taxonomy): Eukaryota > Metazoa > Chordata > Aves > Accipitriformes > Cathartidae > Gymnogyps > Gymnogyps californianus. Next base: position 2,079,535 of record NC_059476.1, on the reverse strand, counting down.
TTGATAGGCATCAGATTTAATGAATAGACACACATCTATTAATTGCGATACTTGTGGAACAGCTTCCCCATAGCTGTGAAGGGATTTTACCATCCCCTTTGCAGAAGTGCTTCCTCTGCGGCAGGTTTCTGCCTTACCCCGCTCCTCCCCGCTGAAGGCTGCTGGTGGCGGGTTGATAATCTGACCGAATATCGTGGTGCTCTTCAGTTTGATCAACCGTCCTCATTCTTTTTTGGTCCTTTTATAAAGCCTGTGTTAAATTGCAAATCCAAGCTTAAGTGTGTGTTTGTCTGTCTTCATAAATAATGCATCGCTCAGAAGTGTTAAAGGGGGAGCTACAAGTGAATCTGCCCTACAGTAATTCAGGGCTATAAATCATATTTTCTGTTGGTTGTGTATGCTGAGACTGTCTTAAGGAGTCAGAAGCAAGATGGTTTGTGCCACTTTATTATGATATTTTAGAAACATTTTTTTATTTACCCCCATTCGTCTGTGTGTGCGTGCGCATATATCTGCCTGCTTCCTTTTCAGCTGTCGATAGAGGGTGAATCCTGGCCCTGCAAAAAGTATGAGCTTTCTTTCCATAAGGCAGACAGTTACAGAGCGCTTCAAATAGCGGGTGGCTTGAATAAAATCTTCAGAAGAAATTGTATAGTTTTTGTTTGGACAGCACCGACATTCTGTTACTAGTATCTAAACCCCTCCTAGGATCCTAGGGTGACTCCGGCTCTCAGGAAGACTCTCGTCCGAGCTCCTGCGCGAGCAGGCTCGCCTCTGCTAAGGAGTCAGCGCTAACGATGGGATCGATGGACATTTTCAGGTGCCGGTTCTCGCAGTATGTGTTCTGCAGTGAGAAACAGCGGTACTTTAGTGGGTGCAGAGAGAGCATTTGACTGTGTAGAGTTGGGTATTTTCTTTTTCCAATAGAAATTGCAAGCGAACACTTCTTGAAACTATTACTTTATACACTGTTTAGACTTAAAAATTAAAATTTCCTCTAGCATAAACACATTTTCACTTTCTTTTAATTTAGCTATCCGCATTTTGCAAGGAGGCATCTACTAGTTGTTTCTTAATCATTCTGGCAAACTGAAGTGATTTAGCAGTTCAGACAAAAATACGTTAAGAACATAAAGCAGTCCTTACGCTAATGACTTGCTCTCGTGAGACATCACCCCCAACATTTTCCAAAGTAGCAGAACTTGCAAATTTTATTTTCTAGAGGACTAGATTGAATCCTTTTTGGGGTTGTATCTACCTCAACGCCTTGTTTGCTACATCAAGGGCGCCTCAATTTCACTCATACCTAAACGTGCAGTCCTTTTGCTGTGGAATTTGCTCAGCCCGGCTGAGTTTGTTCCCTGAACCAGGCACGCTGCGAAGGCTTGCTTTCCACCCAATTTCACAGTGCAATGTACAAATGTGGAGAACCATAAAAATATCTGGTACAATATGTTGTTTTATGGCAATCTGCATGATTTAATCCACCTCAACTGCACTGTAGGAATAAAAAGTTCAGTTTATAAGGAATAAATATGGAAGGACTTATTTCTGTTGTAAAGATTTTCTGACAAGCAAAAATATAATGCTTTTTGAAAACCTCATTAGAAAATCAATTATATCATGACACTTAATGTTGTGTTATTTACAAGCAAGATGTCTTGTTGGGAAGAAATGCTATAAAAATTCACACTTAATACAGAAAAATGTTAGAACATAAAGAAGAGTTAGGTTTCATTATTAGCATGTTAAAAGTAGCAATTACCAAATACGGTTTATGCTCAATCAAGAACGCCAAAAATATCTGATCGCAGGATGGACACAAGGTATTGCATGCTCAAAGGGAAAAGGCAGCGACCCTTTCAGAGCAAACAATACTGAGTTTATTTACGGGTTTGTGTCTATGCACAGTGCACAGATCATACACATCCTGCTTCTCTTCTTGCTTTTGCTAGTGACGCACACCTTGATATCTCTGGTTTTAAATGTCTTCAAAAGGAAAAACTTACATTGACTGACACCTGGCAGCGGGCTAATGGGGGGCTGTGGCTGCTAAACCAACATTTTTGCTTTGGAGAAAATATCGGAAAATTCTTCAACGTTTCAATTTGATACAGAGGGAAGGGATGTAGAGCTGAGCTGATTATTTTTGTCCAGATTTGGGACCTAGTTGGGATGCTGATACGCAAAATACTCCGTATCCCGTTGTGTGCTTCTAGTGTTCAACTCTAGTGTCTATCTTGCAAGCCTGCGTCTGAGATGAAACATGATTTTCAAACTAAATATTAAAAAAAAAACACAAAACAAAAAAAAGCAAAAAAAAAAACCCAACCCAAAACCAAACTTAGAAGATACCATTTCAGTGAGGAATAATACTGCTTTAAATCTGGTCAGTCTGAGTACAGATTTTTTTTTTTTTTTTATGGCTAGAAAAATCAATTATTCAATTTATATGCTGCTAATTAGAAACATATGAAATAAATTGTTAATTTTTTAAACTGAATCAGTTTTTAGAACTGGACTTATTCTTGAAATGGAAAATGCTCGACTTGAAGCAGAAAATTTTGTTTGTCATGCAAATATGAGCAAGGTACAGCTAACCTATTATACACTGCATCATTCATACCAAGGTAAATACAAAAAATAAATTTCTAGCTGAAATCATTGTCTTAAATAGCCTGCAGTCTGAGTTTGTATCAGATGCAGAACTAATGATGCTTATTTGCTGCAGAGTAAAACCGAAAATGTGTAACTACAGGCTTGTATGTGTATTTCTAGCAGAAAATAAATATATGTATTTTCATTTTTCATTCTACATAATGCTTGTAATAGTTCGCTATATATAGCTATAAAGTTTCTGTGCTTTCTCTGGGTTTTAAGTTAAAAATCCATATGTATGCATACCTTTACTTCATCATGAACATTTAGGCCATGGGAAGTACCTTTTGGCTGTAAAGAAAATGAGGAAACGTGACTTGAAGCGTCAGAGGAGCGTTGGCGGTAAGGCTGACTGACCTGTAGTTCCCGTGGTCCTCCTTCTTGAAGAGAGGAGCCATGCTTAGAATCATAGAATCAGTTAGGCTGGAAAAGACCTGTCAGGTCATCAAGTCCAACCATAAGCCTAATACTGCCAAGTCCACCACTAAACCATGTCACATCTACATCTACTTGTCTTCTTCCAGTTTCAGGAATCTCCTCATGAACAGTATGTAGTTCTGTAGTTTGATTTTTTTTTTTATTATTATTATTATTTTTATTATTATTTTTTGGTGTGTGTGCACTCTGGAAGGAAATGTTTTAAGGAGGGCTACTTTATGAATTTTGGTTTTAATTAATTTCTTAGTGTAATACCTACTGAGTTGAGTTTATGGTCTTAACATTTTGCAGACATTATAAAGCACGCATTTAACTGAATTTTCAAAACATTTGATTTTTTATCTTGCCCTGTCTTTAGGAATAAACCTCCTTCTTGGGGACGACTGTTCACTGGTTTTCAGGCTTTCCCATAGGCATCCTATTGCGTAGCAAGTGATTTCTGTTTAATTTTAAGTGCTTGTGACGTGAGCACCATTGATGTAGTTGAGCATGCTTTGTCTGGTTGCATCAAGTAAAATCCTTAGCCTTGAATTTGGGTCCCTGCTTCATAAAACACTCAGGCAGAGCTGCCTCGAGTGCCTGGTCTGTCTTCCATGTGCTGGGAGGTGGAGCAGGTCTTGCCGTATATTGTTTTTATTTACGTTACTGAACTGGAGACTGGAATTGGCCTGATGTATTTTGGTTTTTGCTCCTCACAGTTCCCATTCTACGGCCCGTTTATGAACTGAAGTATTTCTGTAAGACTTACAGTACCTGCTTCCTTACAGGGTTAGGCCTGATTTTTTTTCCTGCCTCTCTCGTGGTCAAAAGAGAGTATTCAAAAACATTTATATTCACTTACTAAAATTGAGGCAGGGAAAAAAAATCTTTTCCAAATTCTACAGCAGTAAAACGTTACTCCATTCTGACATGTATTCTAGCCATTTCCACTTGATGTTTTCCAATTCCCACAAGTGTAGTCCCACTTAAGGAAAAAGAAAAGTTTCCTTGTCATTGCAGGAATGGCAGCATCGCCGTTGCCATCCTGGTCAGAAAGCAGCTTCCAGACACGAAGCTTTGCTAATCAGGTGTGAGCAGAAGGAGGGAAGAGGAGACGTTGGATCGGGATGCTGGAGTGCATAAGAGTTTGAAATGTCTGTCCTGGGCTCTGTCGCGGCCATCAACATCTTACATTAGTGAAGACTTCTTGCGACTTGGTCGTTATTGGTGTTTTGGAGCAAATGGTGGTCTCTGGTTCGTGCAGATAAGCACTGGCTTGGGCTTTTTTTATTCTGTGAGCTCTAGTCTCCAACCTCCGTGGCCGAATGGAAGTCGGCTTTGTCGTGGGGTTCGCTGCCCTTCGCAGTCTGTACTTCTTCGTACAGTGAAAACTCTTAAAGATTAACTTGTGTGTGTAGCAACTTACAACTCTCTTCCTCCCGTATGAAAATCATTTGATAATGGATTACAACTTTTATAATAAACATTATAACTATTAAACTGTCCAAGTATACTGAGCATAAACAGTATAATAAATTTCCTTGCTCCAGGTACCACAGACCCACTAAATACACGTTTCCTTCAAGCAGACAAGTAACTTCACAAGGAAGTGAAGGCTTTGTAGGTTATACGGATTATGGGGAAAGGTTCATTCTTGCTTTTAAGAAACTACAAAAGTTTCTGAAGTAGCGTTGTGTGTGTTATGAATAGACAGTGAGCGGTAATTTTGTTTTTCTCCCTATTTTGACCTCTCTACTCGGCCCTAAAACCACTTTGATGCTGCAGCATAAACCATTTTTTTTCTTGCTTTCTTATGAGGAATCAACTCTTTTTTTTTTTTTTTTTTTTTTTTTTTTGTTCTGTAAGACTTGAAAAGAAAAATGTAGTGTCAGGTAAGATAGGATGAGGGCCAGATAAGACCAGCTCTCTCCTCAAATTCATTAATCTTGGAGAATTCAGATATCCTACAGCAAAAGCAGGCAGTTGATTTTTTTGTGTGCTGGGACTAGACTTGAACTATGGGCTGAAAATTTGAGCCAAGACACCTGAAATCTGATTTCGAGTGCGCTATACTCATTCTTTCCCAGGCTGGCAGCGAAGAGGGGAAAGTCCTTAATTTCTGGAAAGGAAAATCTCAGGTGCAAGCTTGGGACACTCTTATGAAAAGGAGAATGACAGGTTAATGCGTGTGGTCGTCGTCGTCTGCCTGCCACCATCCCTTCCCCGGAGGGAGGTTTCCCTTCTCCTCGTCCATCCCCGTGCCGCTGGACCAGCACCATCGGGATGAGTTTTGCAGCAGCGGGGCTGGGGTGCTGCCAGCCCAACGGTGAGTTTTCCTCCCATCTGGGAGCTGCTCTTCAGTTTCTTCTCAGTTGTGTTTGGCAAAAAAAAAAAAAGGGAAGAATTTTATCCTGCTGGTTTCCAAGGCAGCCAAGCGGGGATGAGCCCAAGGAGGCCACAGGAGCGGGAACAGGAGATGGAGTCCGGGCTCCTGCCAGGCTTGTTGCCATTGCTATGGCTCTCCCGACCGTCGGAGGAAGAGGATGGTCCAACCCTGGCACTGCTGCCTGGCTCCCAGCTGTGGGTTCCTAGCTACAGTGGTGCACAGACAGCTTTGAATAAAATGTTATTGACTGTTAGGCTTGCAATGCATCCTCGTAAGAGAAGTTTTTCATCTGCGTTTTCAGGAGTTTGGTTATTCCAGCTTATATTATTATTTAATATACAGTCAAGCACTGGAAGTGGTTGCCTGGAGCAGCTGTGCTGGCTCCATCCTCGGGGATTTGGAAGACCCGACTAGACAAAGCCCCGAGCAAGCTGCTCTGCCCCGGCGTGGCCCTGCTCTTAGCAGGAGGCTGGACTGGAGACCTCCCCGGTCCTCGTGTCCAAGTGGGTAAACAGAGCCTGCCTGCCTGCATCCCCGTGTTCAGTAATACGCTGTCATACCTGTCTCCACTTCCCTCCGCTCTTCGTTTTTTCTGAAGTACAAGAGTCGTAAGGCGCTCTGCAGCGAAGTGGTGATTTGGGAGTAGCGTAGTCTTTACACTCACTGCGTTTGGATCCCGGTGTGGTCCGGGCAGGCTGCTAGATCTCACACTGACGTCCTTACGCCCCAGGGAAAAGCACAAACCTATTCAGCGTCGGCGGTGTGTGTGTTTGCTGGGTCTGCCACCCCCCCCAAAACATGGATTTCTAACAAATCCCTGTTTGAGCGAGGCTGTTAGAGTGCGGGTTTTCTTGCTGTTGCACTGTTCAGTGTCACATTGCAGGTCTAGAAAATCAGCAGAAGCGTTTTCCTGCTGCTGTTGCCAAGGACGTGGTGCTGGTGACTCAGTGTTTTGCTGAGGATGTGGAGGGGGTACGTAGGGGGGGCAGTGGGGATACTGTCAGCATCGCTGTCAGTCTGGTAGCAGTTCTCGTGCAGTGAATTTCCAGACCTTGATCACCACAGGCAAGAGGAGCTCTTCTCATCGGCGAGGCCCGAGCTGACCATAAGAAAAGGAGCGATAAATTTAGATTATTTTGGCATCTGTAGGTCATTATTGGAATTATAGCAGCTGGCTGCTAGGTCATAAAGTTACTTTGACAGGTCATGAATACTGAAAGTACTCTAACTACCATGCCTTACTCTTATCGTCCTCATTCATTATTGTCAAGAAGATCTCCTCTTAGAAAGAGTGGGCATAAAGTTTAAGAAAGATAGGAGGAGAAGCCTTTTAATAATACTCCTCTTTTCTTCCCTCTTTCTAAAAGAAGGGATGAAAGGCAAGGTTAAACTGTTGGAAGGGAAAAGACCTACTGAGTTTGAAATGCTTAATCGTTTACAGTTAACAATTTATTTAATTGCTGCATCTTTCTGAACCATAAGCTCACGATGTGATCATAGCTCATAGAGATTTGCCAACTTTTTCATCATTAGTTGTACCTACCTTGTTTTCTATTGCATAAGCAGCATAGACA
>NC_059476.1:2040000-2067500 GCF_018139145.2 Gymnogyps californianus | reverse complement strand
CCGCGGGGGGGTCCGGATGCGATTGTAAGGTCACATCAGGTCCGCATCCCGGGGCAGCACCTCTGCACGGAGAAGTCCTGAAGCTCCTGGATCCCAGCGGCGAGGCATCCCGCTGGGCTCCAGAGGTTTGCGGGAGGGTGGGAGAAGCGAGGGGCATGCTGAGGCCAAGGTGGTCCACGAAAGGGGGAGTTTATTTAAATTGCAGTTCCTATAGTCAGTCTTTAACAAGCTTCTTTTGAGGTAGCAGTTTATAGACTCTTATTTCAGTTAATTATAACAGCAGTTTTTTGAAACAGTATTTTTATTGGTTTTATTGATGTGCCCTACTGGTTTTTCCAATCCTGTGATTGGGTTCTGCTTGGTTACCTGAGAGAAGAAAAGCTTTCCTCCCCGGCTGGGAAGATGCGGGGAGCGCCTGCGGCACAGGCGGGCGGTGGGCTGCTCGGGGGGTGCTCCCAGGCGAGGGGCCGGCAGTCGCGGGGAGCCCCGTACCACTCCCGAAGGCTCCCACGGCCTTCCGGGGGTTCCGTGGTTGTGCCTGCAGAGCCACCTCAGATACGGCTTCGTGTCTCTCCTCTACGTACGTGCACGTGCAAAAGCGACTGCCCTGTGCGTGCAACGGGGTGTAGTTACACAAAACCTCCAAAGAGGTGATCCGTGGCACTGTAGTGTGTTGCAAACAGTAAACAAGAAGTGCTGACGAATGTTGATTAAAATGAAGGGAAATACTCCGTATTTTTTGTTCTTCCTGCTGGTGTAGGGTTGTATTTTTGGTTTTGAGGCCAAATTGGTAAGAAGTAAAGCCAGTTCTTCATTGGGTAATGCCATTTTAGGAAGATCCTGCCAATGCGTGTGGGAGACAATCTCAAAGCTCTGTAGAAAAGCTTTGGAGAGAGTATACTTATTAACTATGCTGTTTTAATTGGCATGTGTTAGCAGTTTTTTCGGAGCGTCCTGTTCTCAGCCTATGTTGACATGAAACTTTGGGTGATGAATGCCTACTAGGAACTCAGATCTTGACAAGTTTCATGGTGGTTTCATCTGATGCCAGTGTGTGTTTCTGTGATTTCTGAGTGTTCGTACCTGGTTCAAAAAAAAAAAAATTAATACCATTTCTTTGCACTGATGTTGGAAGCTTCACAGTAACATGGGGGCGGTCAAACCGGACTCAAGCGCTTTGTCTGGTGCCATCCTTTCTCCCATACAGCTGCTTCGGTGTGCGGTGCATCAGAAGGGCCTCATTCACAGGAGGAAAATATTTTCCTAATTTTTTCAAGCAGCAGATGGGCAGCGCATCTCCGGTTGTGGCAGGAGTGTGCACGTCAGGTCATACGCCGATCCCTGCCCTGATGAGAGATCCTGCATGTTAGGCATCAGATGAGCTTACGGTTGGTCCTGAGGAGATGCTCAGAGGGCACAGACTGCATTACACCCAGACTGGGAAGTTGCTTTGAAAAATGTCCTGATGAGTTGAATTCTTAAGAGGTTCCTGATTTATCTGTATCTTAATTCATTTTAATAGGCTGGAGTATCTGCAGGTGCTGTTGATTATAATTCTTGGTGCTCACTTTCATCTGGAATTCATGCACTAATGCACGTCAAGGTGGACATCCAAAGTCAGAGCCCAGTTCCAATAATTCAGCCTTAAGTTTTCCTCTTTCAATTTCCCCGTGCACCAGTGGAGATCAGAGACTCGGGTCTTGCAGTATAAGGGTTGTAATGTGTATTTTAACTGCCTTAGTTTTTTTTTTTTAAATCCATGCATAATTGGTATTATATCTGTCTTAGATATGTAGAAAAAATGTAAATTTTACTTCAGATACCAGTTAGCAACTGGGTTATTGCTATGAGGCAAGCCTCTGAATAGAGGTGGTGGGGTTTATGTACAAGGTGATGCTACGTGGCAGTTGCACAGAGCTGGGAAAGAGTGGGGAGAGCTGTGGTGAATACCCTAAAACAGAGGAGCTAAGTGGAGGAGCGAAGGGAGTCTGGTGTGCGGTTTAAGGGTCCCCTGCAGCCAGCCCTAACACACTTAATTGCCTGTGATAAAACCGACCTCGGAAGTCTGATGGGAGAATTCTTTTATATAAGAAAAAATGTTTTGTAACAATTTCTTGTAAGTGCTAAAATTAACTCACTTTCTTTTAACCTAATTATAGATAGAACAGATGATATCACCTATGCTTAATGTTGCCTAACATCTTGGGTGAGAGTGTGCTGCTGCTTGTAACTTGGCTGAATTTTTGCTTTTTGCTTTAAAGCATTTCATGTGAAGCATCTGCTTAATTGTTGCTGGTGGAGGGTCTTTTGGGCGTGTGCTCGATTCCCCCGTTCCCAATCTAGAACAGGGTGGTCCTTTCCAATGAGAAGATACACAGAAATCGTTTTTTTTCTTTTTTAGACAAATCTTCCGGTTGTTCTGCCGCCAAACCCACTGATTTGAAACAGAAATATTTATGAAGAGGCCACTCTGATACTAGGAATATTTTTGTTCTCCAAATATGGCCCAGCTGTAGGCCTTTGAAGAGTTTCATTCATAGAGGGGGAGTGGGTCTCTCTGGGGCAGGAGGTCTCTGGGCTGTTTCTGGGGCTGAGCACAAAGGTGATACAACCTCACAGTGCTGATGAGCACCAGAACTGTAGTTTTCTTGACCTGCCTGAATGACTTCTGCTAGCACAAATGAGGTAGAAACGTGCAGGATGAAATCTGGAGAGAACAAGAATTAGTCTGGAAAAAATGTGGTTGGGAGACGGGAAGAAAGCAGTACTTGAATTGGTGACCAGCACAGAGGTGGACCGTGAAATCCGCTGTAGAGCAGGAAGGTCGGACAACGACTAGTACTGAGACGGTCCAAAGAAGGTGAGTTAAGGAGGGATGGGCAGGAGGACGGGTGGTGGCCAGGGTAGAAAAAGGGCAGAACATTGAAACTGGGCAATGTAAGGAGAGGGAAGGAGGGTGACAATGAAGCGGGGCTTGGGGCGTTGGGATACACAGAAGAAGATTGAGGTGGATGAAGAACCATAACTTCTTAGTGGTTGTCCTTGCATCTTACCGTTGTTTTAACAGAGATCTTTGTCCATAATGAGATACACTTCTCTGAAAACACAATAAATATGTTCAGGAAAAATAAGCCAAGACCACACACACATAGCATTGTTTTCCTTGAACGTGTTTCTTGTGTTCCTAGGAAAGTCCACCGCTCGCTGATTGCTGTGTTTCCTCCGTGGTCTCACAGTACCGTATCCCAGGGCAAGATCTTGTTTGAAATCTGTGTCTCTCTATATAGGATTCCAATCAAAACTTTAATGGTACAGGGCAGTGAGTAGCATTTAATGACCTTCAGTGCTATCACTTGAGTCTTTTGGGCATTGACATTGATTTTCCTTATCTTGGCATGTGAAGACAGGAGTCTCACTCCCTTCTTTAAAGTGTTTGCTGGTACGCACTAGTAGCACAGAACAAGCAGGCAGCGGCTTTGCAGGCATCACGGCTGGCAGCGGCGATGGGCAGCGTGTACTGCTTGCTTAGGCAATCTCGGTTTGGTACCTGAATTTAACATCATTAATTGCAAGAGTCAGAAAAAAGACTAGGCCGTTTGGATACCTATATATTTTACTCCAGAGGTGCATCTGTTTATTTGGAATTTGTATTTGATACCCAAATTTTTGTGCAGATGCTTCTTTTTCAGGGTAAAAGAGAGGTACCGTTTTAATGCAGAATTTCTGACCAGTCAGATCCGTAAGAATTTACATCCTCAATAACAGATAAAAGCAGAACGGAGAAAATATTGCAAAGGTTGTATGACAAGGAGTAAGTCTTACTCAGTTCCGAGTTCTTGTACTCTCCCATAAATGCATCAATTTCTTCTTAATAGGTCTTAAAAGGAGCTGCAGTGGGGTCGTTCAACACGAATTGGGGTGTTATTTCTGTTTATTGCAGCTCTCATCCTTTTTGTAATCTCTTACTACTATCATACAGACACTTCATTTATAAGAAGCTAAATTAAACTATGTAAGGATGTGCTTCTCCATGAATTTTAAACGTAAAAAGCTGCTTTGTTCATTGATTCAGTTGTGGGGAAAAAATGCAACACAGACATACGGCTATTTGAACTCTTTATTTGCCACATTTACAATATTAATAACACTGTTTCTAGAAGTTGTCACATCAAGTAAAAGATCTTCATTCCAGACTGTCTTTTGGGGCCAAATTGAGACTGGATGCATGCATTTAATAAATTGTAGTCTCAAGTAGTCATTTTTGTAAATAATTAGCTTCGGTGAAAGAATAAGTTAGCATATTGTATGCATCTAATGTTGCAAATGTACATACAGCAAACTTTCCTATTAATCAACAGTCAAGCACTGTAAGTTGGGTCTCATACATAATGAATTGTTCTTAAACCTCATGGGTTTCATTGATAGAAAAATAAGAGAAAACACAAATGTAGTAAGCTTTTGAATAAAATTTAACGAGATTGCTCTGCATCCTGTAATCGTTTCGGAATCATTAGAGACCAGATAATTCATCTGCAGTTTTGGGGTGGCTTTAGCCTTCATCTATCAAAGAAAGACTATTTAAATGACATTTAGGTGTTGATAAAATACATTTTTATTTAACTTCACAATGAAGGCTTCAGTAAAAATGCCAGCTAACTCTACGTCTATTATGTGAAGAATAATGCTGTATGACTGAGTCTCGTTTTAATGTTAATTTTTGTGTTCTAATCATTACTGATTCTTCCATTTGAGAAGTAACACGCCAGCTGTTTCTCTAAGAAAAAATGATTTGATAAGACAAGCACAGACGTATGTAGGTATAGGAAAGAGACGGTCAGCCTTTGCTTTTCAGACAGTGCAACTTTTTATACAGGCCTGACTTCTGGTGACTTCACGTGCACGAGCGTTTTTTGGAGAGTTGTCTTCAATCATTTGCTGATAAAATAAGAAAATGCCATTTAAAAAAAAAAAAAAACCAGTACATAACCTTTTAAATTATATTTGCTCCTCATACCTATTTCATGGCAAGAGTTACCGTTCAGATCCTAGAGAATCAGCAGTGAATTCTCCTGCAAATGTAAAAAATTTACACTGCTTTAGGAGCTCTTCACAATTAACTATACTAATGACCCTAAGCCATGGAGATGCTTGATCCACCCGATGTGCCCCAGCTGACCAATGCCTAGGGATTAGATTAATCATGGATGCTCACTGCCAGGAGACATCCCGAACCGATGGTAGCTTTGGTCGGTGCCGGAGCCTGTCCAAGAGGTGATATCCTGAGTAGCAGGCACCAGGAGGAAGGGCATGTGCTCACGTGCCTGGGCTTCTCCAGTCCTTGGGCTGCAGCATGGCATGTCGTGGGGAAAATGACCCAAGGACCCTTCTTTCTCACTGGTCTCAAATCACTTAGAGACTCTCTGCTCCTGTCTGGTGCTCCGAGGACTGTTTTGTTCCTCAGGTGACTCACAGAGGGGTTATGGCTACGTCCTAAACTCTCCCTGATGGTGATGGCAGAATTCTACTGTAATTGGGCAGTATTCCCAAAAATGTTTTCCTCTCCACCCATGGGCAGATTCTTTCTGTAAGATCCTTTTCCATAAGCCTGATGTGAAAAAGCCCTTCCCGCCCCCCCCCCCCCCCCCCTATTTTTTTTAACCCTGGCATGAGGGTAAAAGCCATTCGGAAGTCCACCCATGTTCCCCCTCTTGTTTGACGTTAAGTAGGTCTGTAGTCTCCAAGAGAGCGATGTCTAAATTGCTGTCAGATCGCATCACGCGCTCCGGCCGCCGAGCAGGGCTGCCGGGTCATGTCAGAGCCCATTCGTTATAGTTGGAGTCTGCTGCAGCAACAGGCCTCTGGTCTTTCTCCCCTAACAAGAGGATTAGCGTGACAGCCACATGGAGATCTTTACGGACAGTCACCAAACACTTGCTTAGGTTGGGCTTCAATTACCCGTTGGGATGGCCGCCGCGGTTGGGTCTTCCTGACGTGGTGCAGCCTTGGGTCCAGGAGTCCAGGTCTCTCTGATGGGCTCCCTGTTTTGGGAAGGTTTCTATAATCTCCCCTCTCCACCCCCCAAACATTATTTTAAAAAAAGGGGAATTTTGAGAAAAGAAAAAAGGGCTTTTTAATACAAGATTTTTTTCCTGCTGTTTTATTTCTGTCTCCCTCTCCTCCATGAATGCATTCCTATCAGAGCCTTTTTCATCCCTACTGGACATAGGGTAATTTTCGTAATTTTTGGACCTGTTTAAGGCACAGACTTGTAAGAAATTGAATGGCCAAAGAAGTGTCAAAATAAAGAGGAGAAAAAACACGGATGTGTCCCGCTGACAGTAATTCTTCCTACTTACCCCAGCCTGGAAGTACTCTTCAAACTGAAGACAGTGAGCGTTGTGCTACCCTATAAATGTGCTTGCAGATTTCCAGGGACAAACGGCAATGTTTTCTATTACAGGTTTAATTAAAATTTAGTGTCTGTGTCTGCCAGGTAGTTCTGTCTCTTTTTCCTGGTTGTAAATCGTGAAGCCGTAGGCGCTGGAGAGCCTCAGGAGCAGCGCGGGGAAGTCGGGGCTCCCTTTTGGAGACGGGTCGTAGCCTTGCCTGCCCCTGTCTCTGCCCGTCACACCTTCTGCAGGCGTTGGGTTTTCCTCCTCTGCACTCTTCCCGTCTGTCTTTGTCTGTCCACGTTAGACTCGATGACATGGGCTTGTGATGTTGATTTTGATGAAGGCAGGCTAAGAGAAGGGTTTGGTGAGGTTTTGTGCTGTTTGCATCGTGAAGAGTACAGCTGATGATTGCTTTCACAGCATTCTGGTCATAACAAGATCCAAAAGCCTCTTAATTAGGACCAATTTATTTAAATTTTAATATACAATTCATTGTTAATCAACAAAAGTGCTTATGGTTTTTGTTCAGGGAACACAGTGGAAAAAATTATGGATGCGCTTAAAAAACATAGAACAGAATGTGGTCAAGTGTCCAAATATGTTTGTTTTCTATGTACCTGAAGATAATGGGATATTGCAAACCCCGTGATCTTCAGTGCCTGGTGTACCATGGTGTCAGCACACAATTCAGTTGGTAACAGCCTGGCAAAGATCCTGATTTCCATGAGAAGACATTGGGAAGTTGTGCATAAAAACATGCATTCCATATCTTTTTTTCTATTTATTTTTTATTTTAGGTCTTTATCCCTGCTGTTATCTGAGTGGAACTGTTGTAGTTATTATAGTAATGTAATAATGAATTATCTGAGTCTGCCCACAGTGGCCCTTAGCTGACTGCAGTCTAGGAGGAGTTGCAATTTTTTTTTTTTGTGCTAGTTGGGGAGCTTTTTTGGTTTATATCTTAACCAAATTGAAATCAAGGGGACTCTTCATTAGCTCAGCACCTGAAGCAGTTTATAAACCTCTTCTTAGGCAAACCACTGGAGGGTGAGGTAGTTACCCGGGGATAAAACATTCAGGTGTGTGTGGCTACAGGCAGCGGAAGCGAGCATTGGGTGTTATGTTCAACCAATCGATTATATTTAATATATACAAATATTTTATAAATATACAAATAAATATATAAAGACGTTGTGGGAGCCAGTACAACATTGTCATAATATTTACCCTAAGGAAGCTGCCAGCTCTTAGCTTTACCCTGAGGAAGTTGCCAGCAGAGCCGTTGTGGTATATTCTCTTCATTTTAAATCACAGAACTCAAGGTCCATCTTGTAGTGTTTCTGTTGAGGTTTATCAAGGACTGACTGAGGCAAAAAGTAGCTCAGAAATAAAATAAATAATTAAAATCATACCAGTTTAGAACATGGCTACCCACTGAGGCTTCTCACAGCATTTCTCTGGTTTCCATAATGGTTAAGCTATTTAGGGTGATACTGAAGCCAATCTGCTGCTTACATGTTTATTTTGGAAGCGCGTTAGAAACTTCCAGTTCTTGGCAAGTGGTTTGGAAGGAGCCTGTTAAACTGAAACAGGTGGTGTTTCTGCTTTTCTCTCCCTCTGCTAAAACCATCTTTCCCTTCGTTTCATCCCATGCAAACATAAGAAGTCACAGAAGAGACGCAGCTGGGACGGAGCCTCAGGAAGACACCTCTCAGCTGCGTGGAAGCAAGAGCCCACTGGCTTCCTTAGTTTCTTCAGTCTTAAAAAAGAGCTGTAATGGAAATAAATATTTAGGATTGCAGTAAGAATATTATGGAATAGCTGTCGTCTGTGTAAGCTGGAGCAGCAAGTCTGCACCTGGGCTGTGGTGGATTCCTGTGCTGGGACTGACCTTACGTCTCTCTTGGACTTCACCACCACCAAGAGCTGAACGCACAGGCTGGAGATCTGCAGCAGCAGCAGTCATCCCCTGGCCTGAAAAAAAAGTCTCCGTCTGAGAGACATCCAACTTAAAAAAAAAAAAAAAAAGTATTTTTAGATGTCTGCTTTTTATAGCTTAAAACAAGCATGTTTTTTTCTGTTTGAGGAGTATGTAGTTTTAATTAAGCATCACATTGTAAAGCCCTGTAGATGAGTCAGTCACTTGCAGCTGAATATCCATTTAACATCACCATAAAGTTAAGACAGACATCTAACTTACTGCACACATGTGAGAGGCTGGCACGTTAATGCAAACAAAAAAGTTGCAGTTTAAAAAAAAAAAAAAACAACCTAAAAACCCTACAGTAATGATTACTTGTTGACCAAGTGAAAATACAAAAACCTCCACTTAGAATTTTTTGAGATGCCAGGCAGCACCCAACACAATTCACTAATGAAAACAAGTGCAATGACAGTCTCCAATGAAAGTGTAAGTGATTTAAATAAGACTACTGCATTTTAAATAAGTGCTTCTCGTTATTCTAGCCACATTGCGAAAAAAAGTGTTGGTACTTTTTAAGGAAAGATAATGAAATTCTCCAGGGCAAAAGTAAAGCAGTCGCATTTCTTATGCCTTCTGTTTAGTTTCTTGCATTTTTAGGTGAATACACTTATTTTATTTTCCTGTATAAAAGTAAAAATTACATCTTGTTGAATCACAGGTTTCAGACTTAAAGCTTAAAGACTTAAGCTTTCCCTAGGTAAAACATACAACGCATGGCTACTTGGCTGTCACCTTGTGTGCTGCTGGCTCCACGCCGCTGGCGGCTCTACGGCCGGGAGCAAGTCCCTTCCGTGGGGATCACCGAGGGCAGGACATTAAGAAAAGGGAGTCTCCTTTTCCTTGTTGTTCACTGCTGAAGATTAGGCACAAATAGTTAATATGACTCTTAGATGGGTATTTTTCTCTAATGGTATACAACTTTTTCCTGTCCATCTTGCCATTAGAGGTGCTCAAAGATCAATGCATGGAGTGGGGTGTTCAGAAACCTTCCAAGAAGTCTAACATTGAGCAGAGGAATTTCACACGAGGGGGGAAATTTCCCATGTTGTAACTCATCTGCTCTCCTTTTCTTCTTACGAATGTTTTGAGACCACTTTTGCCTTGCTTTTTGAAATGTACGTATGGTTTAGTTGGACAAAAGTATGGCTTTGAAGCCTGAGAAAATCCTTTAAAAGGCAGCTGGTGTTTTGAGTTGAATTTTTAATGATGAGGTAGTTTGTAGCAGTGCTGCTATGCAACTTCGGAAAGAGAAAGGGGAGGAGGAAAGGGAGGGGAGAAGGGCCTGTAGAAGACACCCATGCATAAGTTATGTTCGTTTTTTCCTTTATTAATGCTGTCAAATTCTCAGGAATAGTTGTTAGCATTTCCAGCCAAGCAAAATTAATATGAAGATTTTTTTTTTTTTATCTTTCTGCCCATTTGAAGCTCTCAGCATATATGTTGGCAGAGTGACTTTGTATCCTACAGCAAAAGAAGTCAATGCATTCTTAGAAAGCAATTCATTTTTGTCTTGCAAAGCTTTTGCTTTCGCGACCAAGGTGGAGGTGGCCGTGGAGGTGGCAGGCATTATGAAAGTGCCTGGTATTGAAGCGGTGGGAGAATGCTCTCACCGAAAACATCCAGAGATGTTCGGCAGTGACAAGGCACTGTTCTTAAAAGCAGTAATTAAAAAAAAAATTAAAAATTAAGACTTGTATCCAAACAGTCCTGCCAGGGAAGACCTGGTGAAAGTCAGGAATGTGTATGTGATGGCAGGGGGAACGTATCCACGTGTTGGGATGGCTGAGCCTTGCTGTGGTACGCAGCAGGTTCCTGCAGCCCTCCCAGCTACACAGATAGGCAAAGCAGCTGCTGTAATTCATGTCTTCTTAAAGAGATTGATGGACCTTTTCTCTGTTCCATATATTAAATATGGAGCTAATGGCCTGACGGTTACCTTGAGGCTTCAGGCAAAGCCTTGAGCAGCCCATGTGCCAGCCTCCGTCGCACTGCACCTCGCCGACGCTGGCATGCTGCTTCCCGCCTGTTTTGGGGGAGAACGATGGTAATCTGGTGCCTTTCTGGAGCAGGAGGAAATTACGGTGCCTGTCTGGCAGCGTCAGGTTGCGGGGGTCGGCGGCAGAGCCGGGAGCCCAGCTGCTGGGGGCTGCTTGCTTGCAGAGCAGCGAGGAGATGAAGTTTTTCGGTTTTATGATGATATTACAGTCCAAATCATTTCCAGACTCCCGAGAATGTGAAACAAGATGATGTGAAAAACATAAGGTTACTGTAGTTTTGAGTGCTTTCTATGCTCTTCTGGATAAATGGAGCAGAAAAGTCTACCAACTTCTCTTTGAGATTTCAGAGGCATTATTATATTCTGTAGTTATTATATTGTCGTAGCTCTAACAATCCACAGTAAAACTGAGCCATATTCTGCCGAGTGTTGTACATGTGCAGAATAACGGATTATCTGTGATGTCGAGAGCTTGGTTTGAGGTCTATGTCGTAGGTATTCATGCGAAAAAGTTTACGCACAGATTCTCATACCTTTTTTTTTTAGCAAAGAGATTATTAACTAGCAAAATAACGTAAACTAGACATCAGTTTTATAAAGCAAATTGATACTGCTTCTCACACACATACACACTAAAAAGAAGGATCAAAAGCATTAATTTGGTAAATAAATGGAAAGAGAATAATAAAATTGCACTTAATTTCTAGCAAACTGGATCCAAAGCCGATTCTTCATTTTTGTTTTGCCTCTGCTCCAAGCCGTCAACTCGTATTCTTGTGCGACTGGAGTATTTTAATTGTCCGCCTCTGCGTCCCTCCTCTTCTCTGCCACTTCCTAATCAGTAATTATGTGGCCTTCAGTGGTTAACAATTAATCAGAAAATGAATTGGGGCTGGGGGAGATGGCAGGGCCGTTTGATCATGCACCAGGCGAGTGAGGGCTTCGCTTCTGAGAGTAACCCTGACCCAGCTCCCGCCTGCACATCATTTATCCTGTCCAGAGGCAGAGCCGGGGCGGGTGTCTCATTACACCGACGTCCCGTCGTGTTCGGCTCCACGAGCTGTCGTGGATCAAGCGTGTGAAGGCGTTTGGTCTTTTTGCAAAGGTGCCTTGTGGCAAAAGCAGACCTGGTGTCTTTTATGCCATTACGGGTACATCACACGTTTCGTTTCCTTCGGCTTTCTGCTGGGAGGGAACTAACAAAATATTTTCGCTCGCTTGCAGCGCACTCGAGCGTACTGGGGAGTTTGGGTTGGTTTGCTCTTTCCCCGTGCCTGGGTGGCAGAATTGCTCTGCTTTTCTCTTTCTTCCGTTGTCTCAGGTTCTCATGTATTGTGATATTTCTACAATTTTCTCTCCTTTCTCCTGCTTTGTGACACATCCAACCCCTCAGCAGAAGACTATGCTGTTGAGTTTTGGCAGCACGCTATTGAGAAACGTCTTGTTCTGGGGTCTGGCTGTATTTCCAGCTGGGGGGAAAAAAGCTGCAATAATCAGAAAACCTTAGGATGGCTCATCGGTGGTGCTTAAGATTCTGGATATGAGAAGATTGCTGGCAGGCCTTGCTGTTTTGGCAGTCACCCTTGATGTTGTCTCCCTATCAGTCTTCCCACCGTTTCTCTCAGGTGCATTGCTAATGGGCTCTGTTTGTTTATCAGTACCCTGAAACCGGTCTCTGCAGTTTTGAGAGACACCCACCACACCGCGGCCTTGTAAAGCACCAAGAGAGCACCACCACCACCCCTTCACCAGCGCTGCTTTGCCTCACTGAAAGCGTACGGGTTGGGAAACATGGCTGGATATTTGCAAAACTAGCGTTCACGTTTTCATTGCTCTCACACACACATTGCTCTTCCAGAGGAAAAGAAACAAAAAGTAGCAAGGGAAGAAGTACATTTTTGTTAGCAGGTGCTTTCTGTTCGCTTGCTTTGCTCTTCCATATCCTGCAAGCACGTGCTGGCATTGAAAATCAAATGAATTCTCAATTGCTTCCTTCCAATTCAATAAGTGGGGGAAAGCAGAAACCTGCCACCGTTGCTGGAGGGAAACGGGGCAGAGGAAGGTGCAGGTTGGGCAGAAAGCCGTTTCCTTTCCTCCTTTCCCCGGGGATGGTCCCTGGGGAGATGGGACTGCGCCCTTGGGGGACATGGAGGAGGAGCCTCACCTCCACCCATCCTGGAAGCACGAGGATGCGTTGTCTACCATGGACTTGGGTGGTTTTCTTGCTCCTTGACATTTCCCACTTAGGCACGGCATTTTCCTCTTACCAGTCTTTCATGAATTTTTTTACGGGTGTAAGCAACCTTGTGTCATCATTGCATTTCTAGAAGTGATGAGGATGCATTTTTGCTATTGCTGTCATGAATCTTTTCACCTTTATCAGAGCAGAAAAAAGATGGAGCCTGACTCCAGATTGAATGTTTTGAGATTATCCTTTTTTTGCTAATGTAGAGAGTATGAATATTCGTTTTTGTAATTTTTGTCATTATAACTTTACAATTGTCTCTCTCGCAGCAGGGCAGAGTCCTCAGCCGCTTGCGAGGTGTGCGAAGGCGCGGAGGAGATGACGGAGCCGCTGAAGCAGTGCACGGCTTGGCTGCGCGCCTACTTCTGCGAGCCGGCGAGGACGGCGAGCCTTCCCGTGCCGGCCTTCCACCACCCGCTGCTCCGGCGAGGTCTGTGCCGCGGGGCACCCGTCCCCTCCCTGCTCCCGTCAGCCAGGCTGGTGCTGGCCCCCGTCCTCCTAATTCTTGGTCAATGGCAATAAAAATGATGCGGTTCGGCTCCCGACAGTCGCTGGCTGAAAGGTTTGAGTATGAACACGTCTGAAGGGCAGTAAGCTTTTCAGTAAGGTCGTTGTTCACTTAAACTAGCTTTTTGCCAGCAACAGGGGGAATGAGGCGTAGACACGTCCGTGTCTACTGGCCTGGACACCTCGCCAGTGCCATAGAAGCAGTCAGTGATAGTTAGGTTGCGTAAGGTAGCTATGTTTTCATTCCTCAAAGTTGTCATAGATGCTATTTGGATTTCTTTAAACAAACTGGTGGTGCTACAAAGAAGTTGCGCTACTCATGCATTTAGGTAAAAACAAGATCTGAGGAAAGTTTCTCCTTACCGTTCTTCATTCACTGGCTGTGTTCCTGAAGACATCATAACAGAAGTCAATCACTTGAAATGGCATAGGTCCCATTATTTAAAAAAAAAAAAAAAAAAAAATCTCAGAAGACTGCTTTTTGCAGTGCTTTCTGGTCTGTCCATGAATATCATCATTTCCCAGCGAATAAAATCTTCAGTTTAATAGATCTATTTTTTAATTGTATTAGATTCCATACTAGTGTAGCACTGAAAAGGGGCTAGTATCCTCTACCTTACGTGAGGTAAGATAGCACAGCTTTTTGTATAAATTCTAAATTATACGTACTTTTTCTTTTTTTGTGGTTCAAGATGAAAGACACCTTTTAAATATGGGTGCATAGGTTTGTATTGTATTTTAAGGCGTAGGGACTATACGTCAGTACCTGTGTAAAACAATGGCCTGCAGAAAGGAAGGGCTGTCCTGGCAGGCACGCCTTTGCAAGTAGTATCTACAAGAACTCAGCTGGCTGCTGTTCGTTGCTGGTTTTATACAAATTCCTATAAATAGTAGGTTTCTTCTTGCTGTTACACTTTCTTATTCTTAATTATCTAATGGCAGCTGCAAGTAGAATGACAAAATCAAAATGCGGTTGTTGTGCAGAGCGTTCTGCAGATAATCAGGCCATTGCTTTCAGAAGGTGGGAGTCTTCCACGTTACGAAAATTTCTCAGTGTGAGATCTTTCATAGTCAAATTACAGGGTGGGTACTGAGTATTTTTTTAAGCTACGTTGTATATTGCACTGTCTCCCCCTAATTTTTATACAAACATCATTTTTATCAGCTACTAAAAAATTTCATTTAGAAGTTTTAGTGAAACCTTCCGATTAACATGTGGGAGAGTAAGCACTAATGACTCTATGATGTGAAAATTGCCAAAATGCTCATGAAGTATGGCCTTCTAGGTGATTAAATTGTCATTTGAGGACTGTTCTTTTATTAGCTGGGATGAAATTAAGACCCGTATTGTGAAAACTTTAGGGTTGGGGTGAATGTGAATGGGCAAAGCTGGGTGGGAAATAGTTACTGCTGCTGTTGATTCCACCTTTGAATAACATCAGGGGAATTCTGCTTGCCAGATTATCCACCAGAAGATTATAAAACATTTAAAGTAGTGCTTTTACTTTTATTAATTTTCCTAAATGGGCTACTGAATTCTTTTTAGCTTGGCTAATGAAATTTCTTGGTCTAAGCGCTGCTGATGTTGTTTTAGCTGCTCTTTTGGGGTTTAGCCCTGAGCAGGCTTGCCTTGGCTTGCTTACGGTCAGAGTTGGTAGGGGACTTTGGTCCTTCCCTAGGCAGCAACCTTCCTGTGCAGGCAACGCTCGAAGAGACTGAAGATCATTTAAAAGAGGAAAAATAAGTGTATTTGTTAATAGGAAGCTTCTTGAGGGGAAGCAATCATCACCCTCGAATATTTGGGGAGGGGGGAGGAAGGAAAGCTCTTGAGCACCGTCCAAGTGCAAAACCCAGCCGAGAGGTGCCTGCGGGGTTGGGGTGGGACGTGGCGGTGGCCGTCAGCATCGGCGCTGGGTCCCTCTGCGGCACGCCTGGCTTCGTGAAGGATGCGGCTGGTGGTCCTGCTGGCCGCACGCTGGGCAGCAGTGGTCCTACTGGGGTTTGACCTTCTGTATCGCAGGTTCGGTGCTGGGGGGGGGACTGGAGTGCAGTTTTCTCGTTTTAACATGTGCGGGTTCAGGTTTTTTTTAATTTAGTTCAGTTATTTGTTCTTGGACTGAGACAGGTGTGCATGTTTTATGGGGGGAGGCACGTACGTAGTGGAAACGCTAACGAAGAGTTAATCGGCACAAATCGCGATGATGTGATAGCATTTCTGTTCTTCTCTTACTTTCTGCTAGTAATACTTTCATAAGATAGAAAAAATTGATATTGGAAGGAATGTGGAAATACGTGCCAAAAATTTGAAGAAACTGTTGTGAAAAGTTATTTAGTGGAAAGGTAAGGTAAAAACCGCTTTATAATGGATTGCATTGTATGTTTCAATTTATCTGTAAGTCAGAAATGCAGTAATGCTAAATTAGGAGTTTGGTATTTATTTGCTTTTTCACATTTACATTTGAAAGTGCCTACTCATTTCTCCAGGCACTTAAAAATGCAGAATAAACATAAGCGAGAGCATGAGAATCTAAAGCCGGGAAGGCTTTTTCTCATCACACCGATTTCCTTATGTGTCTCTCTTCAGCAGCAGCTCTTCCAATGAATCATCAGAACCTTTGGCCTGTCTTTTCTCCCCTTCCCTGTAAGTATGACCACTGATAGCGTGGTTCTTTGATATTAGGTGACTTGAGTTCTGTCATCAAGCGCTTTTGCGATAAGGACTGATTATTGGATATTTTCTTTCTTAATCAGTGCTTATATCAAACTTTATTTTATTTTTTTTCTGTGCTAGCATCATCTGAGGACAGGAAGGGCTTTGCTTATGTCAAACACGTTAAAGAGGTTCCTCATTTATCAAAAAAGTGTAAAGTGCTTTCGGGATGAAGCGCTTCTCAATTCATGGTCAATTTTCTGCAGCTACTTTTGTGCCAACTCTTAAGACATAGCTCCTTGTGAGGAGAAAGATAGTGACAATCAACTTTGAGATAACAAAAGCAGAGAGGTTTGCAAATTCAGAAAGTAAAGGTATGTTGCAGGTCGCAGAAAGCCATCTTTCTGCCGCGGCAGCACCCGGCTCTGCGTTATCCCAGCACCCGAGGCAGCGAGCACCCATAGCTGCTCCGGGTGTTGGGGCTGGTGGTGAATGCGGAGCCCAGCCACCTCCCGGCCCCAAACGCCGGGCGGACGGACGGAGGAGCACAGTTGGTGACCACCTGAAAAACATTTAGCTGTGTGCTTTGCTTTTCTAGGCTCGTAGGGAAGCAAGACAGCAGTGCCCCTTTGAACACCGAGCACCCTCCAGCAACCCCTGCGCTGGCAGTGAAAATATGATAACAACCATTTCGTTATGCTGTCGTAATTTGGTCGCCAAGTGCATATGCATTACCAAGGCAAAGGCAAGCTGAATTCAGACATTTAGTGTTTCAGCGGCTCATCTTGTGTCTTAAATTTTTCTAAAGTGCCTTTAATTTTCTAAATTACTATTAAAAGGGGGAAACGTGTTTAAAAGCACTCTAAGTACAGAATTAACCATTCCTCCTCGTAACTTGTGGTTGGCAAAGTTTGAATCTGAAGCACTGATGCTGTAGCACAGCTTGAGGCAGGCAGGAGAAGTTTGAAGCTGGTTTCCCAACACCTCCAGGAGTTGTCGGCTTACTGGCTGTCCAGTTTAGCCTATGCAGCCAGTTTATTTTTTTTTTAAATGTAATTGAAAAACTGGAATTTTCAACAATTTGTGTCATGGCCAGTGCTCCATGTGGAATTTCATTGAGCAAAAAGCAAGTCGTTTTTTCCCACTTCTCTGCAGCATGACTTCAAGGTGTTACGCCTCAGAAAAATCACTGAACATTTATAATGGGGAGTGATTAATTGGTCTTAATGTATCATGGTCATTAGCCCCCTTTATATATGAAGAAGAAAAATTGACCCTGTTATTGTTTTGAAGCCTATGCATGAGTTGCTTGATTTGTGGGTCTATGAAATGGAAAAGGCAATGTTAAATTGGCCAGTCATGAATTTCCTGACTTTTCTTTATTTGTGCTTTATAACCGTAGTGGTTGCGGTTGCAGAAAGCATTGCAGCGCTGGACGCTGCAGCGAGGAACGGTTGTGTGTTTGCAGACCAGATGGCTCATTAGAGCAACAAGAGCAGAGGAAATTGGAGACACGCAAGAGTTTTCCTTTGCCCTGTGACGAGCAGCAGCCCTGGGGCCCTGCTCTTTGCGTGCCATGCCATGCCACCGTCCTCACCGGATGAAGTCCTTTAGCTTTGCAAAACCACGCTTTTATATTCTTGAGTCTGGAGTTCCTCAGTCGGGTCCCTGTACCAGAGGCATAGACCTGAAGCAAAGCTGTGCCTTTCAGCTCAGTCCAGCTCAATCACCCTGTTTCTTCCAATAAGCTGTGAATTACCATGTCAGTGTGAGGGAGGAGGTCTCCTCAGGTCTGCAAGTGACGTTCTCTGTGTCGCCTTGCAAACCAAAGGCAGAGAAAAGCTGGGCAAAAAGATCGAGGAGGAACAACCTGAGGATGGAGACCAGAGAGGTGAGCTTTGCAGGCCAGATTAGTAGCTGAAATTTCCCGTGTATAATGTATGCTGTTCATCCAAGAAGGGATATTGATGAAACGCCTCATACATAATGGGAGCAGAGAGTCTTCAAAGAAACTGGTAGTACCTCCATTCTCCTTCAAGATGACTTCGCTCCGTACCCAGGCCTGTAATCAATAATTACCCTGTGATTTCCTGGGAGCCTTCTCGTTCAGAAACTCGAACCAGAGCAGCGTAGGCTAGTGAACCTGGCATAGTCCCTGCCAAAGGATGGCAAAGCGCACTGTAAAATACCAGTTACGGGCTGAAGAAACTATTCACTTTCTGGTGTCACCTCTGTGGAGTCAGACTCGTCCTTCGTTCCCGTGCTGCATGCTCGCCCGTCCTTCCCGGGGTCTGCAGGTGGTGTTGAATCTCTCCCTCTAGAAAGCACCTATGGAGAAAATCCTTCCCTTAAGTGCATCTTGATTACTCTTTCACCTTCCTGCCGGTGGCACACAGTAGCACCTCTTTGTTTTACTTGTTTTGCACATTCTAAACTATTTAAAAAAAAAAAAAAAATCTGCAGCAAATTAAGAAACAAAAGTAGATTTTATGTATTCTCCTGTAACTCAGCGAAGGCCAAAGTATTCTTTTTCCTTTTTGTGGTTGGAATGCTCAAATCACAAGTTTTCTGAAGATTGTGGGGCTGTTAATTTGCTTACTTCTGAGACGGCAAATTCAGCATCCCATGAATGTTTACGTTCAAAAGAAGTGTTTTTAGTGACTGTGCTGCTTACCCTAATTACGGTGTGCAGTATAGTCTACTAGTAAATTTTTCTCACATAACAATTTAGCCAAAGACTTTTTCAATATGTAAAGACTATTTAAATAAGAAAAGCATTTACAGTATTAAGAAGAATACAGATCTGTTTTCCCTGGCTTTAAATTACAGATTTAAAAAAAAAAAAATATCATAAAAATCATTGACTTTGTTGAGATACTGCCTAGTAAAGCTAGAAAGTTTGAAGTTTCAGGTGCCGGTTTATCCTATTATTATCCTACTATTATTTATCCTGTTATTATCCTGTTATCCAATAAGATAGCAACTCTACTCACATTCAGTGGGAAAGAAATGGCTGGTAAAAATGTCATTCTTTAAAACATAAGAATGAGTAAACTCCTTTTCAGGAGCCCCAGAAGCAGAGGGGGAAGGTCCACGACTCAAAGTGGAGGAGGTATGAAAAAACCTGATGAAAAGAGCAGGAGTAGCTGGAGGACACTGAGGGATGTCAGATGTCATGGTCGGTCCTGAAGTCACGGCACGGCTTCCTTTTATATAACGAAAAAAATATGCAAAGTTATGTTGGGGTGATTTGCAGCCTTGAGGAGAACAGGAGAAAATGGGAGTTAAGGGTGAGGAATGGAAAGGATGAATTTGACCTAGGAATGATTTCATTGAGCTGTAGGTAACTTAGGTCATTAGGAGAAAAAGTAACCATAAGCACTTTAAGTACGTCTTAAACTTAAGAGTTTTCTGCTCACTCCTAGAATGATGTTTGCATGGTGTTAGCAAGACAGTAAATACTAAAGTGAATGAAATCTTCACAAGTTTACTGTCTTTATTAACTCGTAATTCTTAAAGTGATGGCCTATGGATATGAGAGACATATATATGTCTGAGTCCTATGTAGTTTTAATTTTCTTCAGTCCTGTGTATGACTTGTAACTTTTTTAGCCCTTTTAAAAGAAATTGTACCTACTCTTAAATGACTTTTCTAATATGATCTAATATACATAAATCCATACACAATATCTGAAAATATTCTAGGTGGCTGGAGCTTACTAGGATGATAGGCAGCCAAATAGGGTGCTAAAGCAAGGCAAGCGTTTTGGGGTTTGTCTGGAACTTCTGTAAGTACGTATTTTCATGGTGCAGGTACATATGTGTACAGGGGCAACGTATTGACTTAGTGCCATGGTGATCTTTTTTTCTCAAACGTTGTAAAGTTGAGACTATAAACATCAGATGTTACAGCAAGGACCAGTTCCTGTGATTTCCTTCTTTTGTTTTAGATGTGTGTGTGTATGTACATATATATATATAAAAAAAATCGGGTTTGAGAGGCAGGTGTGGTGCAGCTGACAGCCCTGCCTCTCCCTGGTGCAATGGGAATGCTGCAGGGACCAAGCCCCGGGCCAGGCGATGCCACTTCATGGATTGCCGTATTCAAAGCATAACCATCCTCAGGAGGAAAAGCAGAAAACTCAGCCTACAGAAAAGCTCCAGGAGCCAACCTGTCCCAGTATCATCTCTCCATGTGTACCTTATTTCCAGTAAAAATTGAAAATTCATTAGAGTTCAACTGGGAAAGAATAAATCCACCAGCATTGCCAGGTTATATTTATATTTTTGTAGAATTGAATTGCGCTGCTAGGTAACCTGCTGAGGAGGAGGCAAGGCTTGCCCTTTCCTAGACAAATGCAAAATATCATTCTTGCCATTTATTTATGTTGCAATTTGTGAAATTCTCTTAATTTTGTTGTAGAGATTCAATTCACTAAAGAAAAAAAGTTGAGAAATGTTTCTGACTTTCCCTTTTTCATTGCTGCAGCTTCATCAGACATGCAAATACATTTCTATTTAGGCTTTTAGAAAATGTTATTTTAAAGTAACATGAAATAATCTGCTTGAAAACGTTAGTACTTCACATATCTGGACATGGCAGATTCAAGTGCAAAGAGATGACAAGCTTTCATATTTCTGTCTGCCAACACAAAATTCAAATTCCAGAGACTGGCACCTTCTTTTATTACCATTTCATGTGAGAATAGTTTTGATAAGCAGAAAGTCACTGTTTTGCTAGACATTTAATGGATTTTTACAATCCAGTACTTTCCTACAATTTTCTTCAAACAGAAATCAATCCTCTCCAACCTTCAAAAATGAAAACAACAAAACCCAAAACTAACCCGGTCACTTTTACGTCTCAAATTCTTTTTCCAGCCCAATTGGCCCATTGCTTTCTATCAACTGTTTGTATTTAAAAATAAAACTAAACAAAAAAAAAAATCAGTACAAATGCATGCTGGACAGAAGTATTTACGAAATTCCAGACCGAGTTCCTATTGAATTCAGAGCAAACTTCCCATCAGTTTTCAGTGGAAGCTTGTGTGGTTTTAAGCGTGTGTTAAGGAGTACTCGTGAGTTCACTATTCATAGGATAAATTGTCTACCAAATATAAACCATTTATGACAATTCAGGCCCTCTTAGGTGCAAATGTCCTTTTTGCCGCTGTCCCTGGCACGCTGCCGGGATTTAGGCAAAGCAATTTGGATGCACTGATTCCAGGGACGGCAGAGGAAACATAACTTCTTGTGGTTCGTGGGTTTTTGGTGGAGCCTTGCAGAGTAACCGTGGCCTGAGGTGTGACCTTTGAAAGGGTCCAAGTATGGGGAGAGCGGTGTATCCGTCCTGTCATGGGGAGGTAGTGAAAGCGTCAGTTATTTAAAAAAAATGCATTGTATTTTCAGTAGGATGATCCTTTCTTGTCAGTATTCTTGACATGAATTACAGGTAGGCCACAGTTAGAATAAAGGAGCGTTATTTAAATAGTTTGGGTTTAGGTAAGAGTGGATTGAAGATCCACAGCTGATGTTCACCTGTACGATGGCAAAAACTTGCTTGGTCTCAGAGAATTTGGAGATATTGGAGCAAGTTGTGGTGACTCTGAAATAGCTGCAGAGGCGCGCGGATATTGAAATTATTCCAAAACCAGGCTGCTTTTTTGAAGGGAAAGGTTTGTGTTTGGTGTCTTACGCTATTTGGTATGAATTCACTGACCCCGCGTTCGGGATGGCTGCGGTGGGGTGGAAGAAGATGGAAGTGCAGTGTCTGCTCTCCCTTTGCTGCTCAACTCACTTGCTCTGAGCCAGGTAACGCAGCCCTGTCTGCTGGTGGACGGTCCCCTCCTTTTGTCGAGAAGTTTCCAGGACTTCACCCAGCAGACAGCTCTGACGGTGTTGGGAGTTCACATATATATCTGTGCGTGTGACTGCAGCTGGACCACGGGCAGGGCGGTTGCACTGTAACCTGCGCCTGTAGGAGCTGCACGCATGGGATGCTTCTTTATAAAGTCAGTGCGTTCAAAATCAGATCCTTTCTCCCTCCATGAAATAAAGGGAATAAGTTGACCCTGATACAAGAAATATTTTGACCAACCTGGTAAGGTTTGACATTGCTGCTTGTATATGAGATTTAGATAAAAAGGTAAGAATTGAAGGTGGAGAAAAACAAATACCAATGTGGGGAAAAAGACTTCTTGTATCCAGAGTCATGTGGTTATCATCTTCACCCGAAGCCCCAGACCTTAGCAACCTGCTAGCATTGCAGACCTGTGAGGAATAAGTTTAATTTAATTCATTTTTCCTTTGATTTGTTTGCTTGCTTGCCACACATGCAGCCCCATGTACCTTTGCACCCCTACTTAATAAAAACCTATATAATCAAGATAAAAGGAAAGGATTTTATAAATATAGCCCCCCCACACCTATTTTATTAATGAACTTTCAGCCAAGTTTACTTAAATCCCCTTATCGATGGGAAATATCGTCAATACTCATATACATTTAACCTGTTCGGTATTTCAAAGGTAATGTGCTTAATGTGACTGTTACTATGGCGAGCACCTTGTTTCTAAATACCGTTGTTAATCTTTTTCAGAAAACGAAAATATAGTGACATTTACGACAGCCTTTATGTTAGGGGCACATAGATAAATTCATCTGAGGGGAAGCCATTTTCTAATATAGATACTTGGCTGCTGCTTGACCTAAGGATGCCCCTTCCTGACCTATTTCCCAGACATTTTGCCATATCTCCTTTTGGAGTTTGTGAACGTGCAAGCTGACCAGTATATTCTGGGAAAAACAAGGACTTGCTTGACTGTAAAAACATACTTTTCACTAGAAATTTGCATCCCACACTCTTCTCAGAATAAAATATGCAAGAACAACATAAATGGCATACTCTTTTTTCTTTCTTTCTTTCTTTTTTTCCCCATGAATTGGGCCTTTGATGTTCAAGAGGAGCCAGTATTAAAGGACATCCCTAGAAGGCTGTAGAAATTGTTCCTATTTATGACAAATGTAAAATAGTACAAATCTAGCTGAATGTGATGGTGTCATTAGTTTGTGAATCGCATCCTTGAAAATAACTGTGGAGGAGCCAAATCGGTTTAAAAGAAGATAACAAAATGGTTTAAGCTACTTAGGTTGAATGCCAATTATATTTTAATATTCAACTGAGCATATTTTACTAAGAAAAAAGGCAGCGTCGACGCATGCATAACTCATTGGCAGCGTCGACCAGCTGTGCCACTCTTCTCTTCGAATCACTTTGTGCATTTTAGTAGCATGGTAATTTAGTAGAGAACTACCTGAGTGATGGCATTTTCAATGAGCAGGTAATCTACAGAGAATTTTTATATGGTTATGAGTTCTGTGCTTCAGCCTGGCAACACAAAAATACATCAAGACCAATTACGGTATCAACTTTCAGCGTGATACCCTTGCCACGCAAGTGCATGTATTTCTGCCCCAGGCATTTCAAATTGCATCTAATTTGAAATCTTTGGGGTTTTAATTAAATTTCAGAATATATGGAATTCTTCATTAGTACCTGCTCTGAATAGCAGATTATACTTCTCTCAGTCTCTCGTTAAAGAAGTAGGCTGTGGTAAATAGCATGTTCAAGAACTGATCATTTGTGGTGCCTGGATATTGGGAACAGAAATAGTGAAATGCAAAATAATATCAAAAAGATTATTAGTCCAGTGAGGGACTCTTGATTTGTATTTTAATGGAATTTTACATTTCTCTTAATGATTTGCAAATTGTCCTCTGATTATAAGATGCATTAAGCTTTTCATTTTAATGGAGAGACACAGCCATTAGCAGAATTTTTTTTCTGTCTTCTTTTTAGAGTGCTTCCCTGCAGCAGATAAATATTGAAACCATTAACACCTTTTGATGTACTTTATAGTGCTGCAGCTTGGACCAATACATGAATGAACGTGGCCTTTTATATTTTAGCACTTTGCTCAAAGCTCATGATTGTCGTTACATGGGTGAACAATGACTGAAGCTATACGTTTTCAGGCAAGCAGTAAAATTATGTGTATTTCCCCATAATTAATGTTCCAAACGTTTCGGTGAACATCATTCATATTTAATGCAAAAAGAAAAAGCAAAGCCAACAAGTGTCAAGATCTG
The DNA here is from genome assembly GCF_018139145.2 of Gymnogyps californianus. Classification (NCBI taxonomy): domain Eukaryota; kingdom Metazoa; phylum Chordata; class Aves; order Accipitriformes; family Cathartidae; genus Gymnogyps; species Gymnogyps californianus. The sequence continues at coordinate 2,043,578 of NC_059476.1, read as the reverse complement.
CAGTTCAGACTGAGGATGCTCTGACCTTAACTGACCATCCTTTAAGGGAGAAGTACTGCCGTGTCTCTTCGAGCGGGGTTTGTTGAGGATTCACACACAGCTTCTCAGTGGGCAAGTACACAAACGTGTTCTTTGTCGCAGACACAGGAATAGATGTACGCTCTTCATTTGTCAATCTGAAAGTCAAATTTCCTCCTTGCTTTCGGCTTAACGTGAACCCTTAACGTTGTATAAACACGTTTGTGCCTGTGCTGATTTCATTGGGTTTGGCAGAAGGGCACGGGATGAGGAAGCGGCCTCTTTTTTGTGGCAGGTTGTGGAGCATAAGTAGTGTTTTCCTGATACTGCAGATTTCTGTAACACAATGGGGCTGTTAGATCAGGTAAAGGTGTACTTATTAACCTTACTAACTTACTAAAATCCCTGTAATATTCGTTAGGCGCTTTGGAAAAGCGACTCATTCTTTCAGAGGTGCTGGACAGGAGCGTGTTTAAGGAGCTGTGCTCGTTTCCCCAACCCCACCTGCTTCTCGCACCCCAAATAACCCGGCATTTCTGTCTGTGCTTTTGTAGACTTCTCCTCTCCTGGCAGGTGACCGCCTTCTGCAAGAACTTCCTCCAAACAAGGTGGTTACTTTAAGGCTGCCTATTAATTTCGCAAACTCTAGTCTCTGAAAAACCATCAGAGGTCACTGATAGGACTTCTCCTCTGTTTGCTTCCAGGATGTCTGTTTAAATAATTTGAATCTCGGGAATTCAAATTGCAGTTCATTTAGCAGCCGCGCTGTGTATGATGGCACCGTTATCAGTCAGGAGGCTAAGTGACTTCATGAAATCACACTTTATGTCTTCACAGTTGTTTTGCTGACTGCTTAAATGTGTGCTCCTTAAAAAGAAGAAAGAAAAAGAAAAAAATCCACTCTAACTTTGAGGTTGAAGCCAGAAGATTCTAGGAATTAATTGCTGCTGCTTTCATATGTGCCTTGAAAAGATGTTGCATCATTTGTGAATTAGTGTTTGTAAAGTGCTATGCAAGTGTTAGCTTCATACATCAGATATTTATAATTCAATAATAAATTAATACAAACTAAAAAGAAAATCGGTACTTTGATACTGACTTAATTTGTATGCAGTAAGCAAATAGTTACATATTATTACAGTTAAGCAATTTAATGAATATTATTTTTAACTTGCACATTTACAAAGAAACTTATAGAAATCTAAAGAAATTGCTGTTCATGTTTTAGACAAGTGAAGATCTTATACTTTGTTCACATAGTGGAGCACATTTGCATTGCATGTTTCATATATTAATTTTCTAGGGCAGGTTATCTTTGGTAACACGATCCTCACAGAGCAACTGAGGGTGCAGATTTCTTGATCCAGAGTCGTTTGGGAGTGGATATTTGGGGCCATGTTGAAAAATAAAACAGTAAAAACACCTCGTCAGTGTAATTCTGAGTGGAATTACAGAGAAAAAGCAATTATGCGTGAAGCGGCGAAAACTACAGGAGAGATGATGGTGCATCCCAGCCTCCCTCCCCCTGTCACGCCCAGGTCCTCTGCCATCAGCCTGCCCGGAGGAGAACAACCGGAATACCTGCGCTGACATAATCCGGTGATTAACCATCGTTCTGAAAGTGTTATTTCAAAGCAGGAGGTACACAATTGCTTTCTCCAAAATAACCTGGCTTAGTGTTGCCCCCTTTCATGGGTGGATATAGAATTGGTTTGTGAATATACCTCTGGGGCATGCTAGTGAGTCCTCCTGGGCTGTGTTTGCAGCGCACGATACAGTAGGCTAATGGGGAAATGTGTCTGCGCTTGTCAGATGATAGAACAAATTCCAGTTTGCAGAATCAGTTTCACACAAGATGATATCAAAATTCGTGGATTTATTCCCATTTACATCACGGGAGGATGTTGGAGCCCTGAGATGATTTAAAAAAAAAAAAAAAAAAATCTTGTAGGACATAAGCATGAAGTTCAGCGCCCACAGTTTCACACCTACTTTGTGGTGGTTCGAGGTTTTGTGGGGGGTGGATGGAGGGCTGGGGGATTCGAGCTCCTTGTTTGGGTTTGTCACTTTATTTCTCCAAAGCTGCCCGATTTGTAGGTCATTGGCACTCCCAGGTTTAGTTTTAAACCTGATGATCCTGAGCCAAGACCTCGAACCAAAGGTCGCGATGAGTTTGAAACTTTGATGTTAGTAAGCTTAATTTATGGGTATGACTTGGAAATCGTGCTTTATCGACACGTATCAGTGGTTGAATCCTTTTTCTTCACCTTGTATTTTGAGTTCATTAATATCAGAACGACACTTCCAGCATATCCGTAAATCTTCGGAAGTTTTCTGCAGAACCTTCCTGCCCATTCCAGTCTAACTATAACCAGATGGTCCTGCCGACCCTTCCGAAAGCCCAGTGTAATTAGGAAACCACATCTTCTCTGATTTATTTAGGAACTGTGGGCAGGTTTGTGCGTCTCGTTAACAGGACGAGTCGGGAGAAAAGCTGGATCGTGGCAGCACCGGGGAGGCTGCATTTTCGTTGAGTTCCAACAATGCAGATTGAGGTAAATTGAATTTAATTTTTGTTTTTTCTCCGGAGAAGGAGAGGAGCGACCTTCACAGGCCTGGCATCAGCAGTGGTGCTTTCAACAGACAATAACAAGAACTCCAAGAAATGGGAAAAAAGAGGGTTGAGGTGGGAGCAGAAGTTCCGCTTCAGTGTGCGCCTGCAGTAATATCTTGATTTTAAGTCAGACGATGGCCAGTTGTGGTCTCTCGTCACACACGGCCCTTCGGTAGGGAGTGAGATTGCCGTGTGAGAGCAGAGTTCAGTTCCCAAGCTCGGTCTGCAAATCGCAGCTGATGAGGAGAACTTAGGAGACACTCAGGTGAAGTTCTTGGTGAGCGCCAGCTCTCTGGCAAAGTGAAATAGAGACAAGTCCCTCATTTATTTCTATCTTGAATGGAAAAATACAAATTTAATTTTCTGGCCCAGTCACTTAGAAATTGCAGCCGAGCTGGTGCGTGGTGTCTCTGGAAGGACTATTCTGTGTCCTTTCCAGAACAGGTATGGCATTAAATACCGATAAAATATGAAAAGATAACCTGAGTTTGAAGTGAATGAGATAGTGGTTGATGTTTCTCAATTGCTCTGATCTGCAGGTGGCTTGTATATATGTCTATAGTAGTTCCTATGTGTATTAAAAATATTCATGAAGTCATTAAAAAGTTATTTTTATGTACTTTGCACAGTTATTCCCTGCTCCCAAAATTGACGTATTTGAAACAAAGCGAAAATATTTGCTCCTAGAATGAGATTTTGAATGGCAACTGTAAGCCTGGAGCAGATTCCTGTACCTGATCATTAAACCTGTAGGTGCGGCATTGTAGAAATACCACCAGGTCTTTGTTGGTGGCTGAGCAGCGGAGGCGACTGCAGACTCGGGACGCGTGTCTTGGTCTCTGGCTGCTTGCCTTAAACCTCCGCTCTGCTCCCGTGCAGCGCCCACGGCGCTGTAAAAATGCGAAGGTACGAGTGAGACATCTCCAAACCAAAACGTTGCGTGTTT
>NC_059476.1:1975000-2035000 GCF_018139145.2 Gymnogyps californianus | reverse complement strand
TAATTTCGGCAGGGATGAGGCTGCCATGGCGAGCGGCAGGGGCGAGCGCTGGGCTCCAGCACACCAAGCCGCTGTGATCAGGAGGCCGTGCATCGTTTACGCATGCAGTGAGGGTTTTTTTTCCTCTGAACTTCCTAATTCAGTAATTCACAGTGACACAACTTGGTTGATCAAAACAGGAGAGTAAAGTTCAAGAGGGAACTCGGGATTTTCCACCCACGGGGACATACAAGAGGCTGAGACGGGCAGAGATACCTGCTGCGTCGCAGGAGAGGGGTGGACCCTGCCCTTCCCCTCTGCTGCCCGTCAAGCAGATCGTTATGAGTCGGTAACAGCAGTTAAATACAGATATTTCTGTTTATAGTCTGATTTAGCATTAAATTTAGCAATAGATTGGGGCCCAACTGCTATTGGGGTAGTGGCAGGGAAAAAAGGAAATGCAAGGAGATAATGCTGAGGAGGAGGAGGAGGAGGAGGCTCTCCAGGTCTCTGAGTACAGGTGTGGCAGGAATCGGCATAGAACTGGTGTCAGAGAAAAATAAATTGTTTTTATGCTTACCTCTATTCCCTCTGCAATGTAAGACTTGCCTGCCACATTTTGTTGGCTGGGAAGAGACTGATATTTTCTCTGTCTCTTCATCCAAAGCATTTGTTCTCCTCTCCTGTAGCAATTGCAGCTTGGTGTATTACCTACAGCTCAGAGGATAATCAGGCGGCTTCTTCATTTAACTGTACCGCTGCTGCAAGCAGCTGCACAAATCACCTGGCAGGGGATGCTGTGCAATGACATGGTCCGTGCCGTAGCCCAAGAGGGAGTTGTCAAGTGCTCTGCAATTTCCTCCATCTTACCGGTCCACGGACTCCAAAACCCAGCCCCAGCCTGTTCAGGGATGTCGTGGCATTCAAAGTCTCGTATGAATATTGAGCTTAGATGAAGTTGCTAATGCTTAAGGAGTCGTTAGTTTGCATAAAACCTTGCTTGGGTTTGAATTTGGAAGTGGGAATCTGGGGAAGTTTGCAAAGCGCAACGGACAGGGGATGTAAAGGGCTGGTGCTGAGCACCAAACTCCTCGTTTCCATCAGCTCTAAAATTATAGTCTGCTCTTGCAAGTGCAGAGCAAACTGCTATTAAGGCTACTGCGCAAAAAAAAATGGGTCAGAATATCAGTTACCGCTCAAGTAAAACACCCACTGACTTCCAGGGAGTTTAACCTGCGGAAATACTGCTGGATGAGGTCCAGGGAGAGTTACTTGCTTCTAAGGATAGAATTTGGCCCCACAACCCCTTCAGCAGTCTGAAGGGAACTGCATTTAAAACTGTGTTAAACTACAGATCAGAAACAGCTCCCATTAATTGGGTTTTCACATAGCTCGGCCACTTAATGCGAGCCAACCTGAACATTATATATGTTAAAAGAAAGCATATTGCTACATTTTTCACTTAAGTGATACGGATATATAGTATGTTTATAAATTATAGTTGTGTTTATATTTTATTATATTACATATTGCAAACACATACATGCATAGGCAATACATAAAAGCGTTATAAAAGCACTCCCCTAGCCCGCGTTTCTGTGCTGCTCAGAACGGGGAGCATCGTGACCTGTGGGAGAGCAGGAGATAACACCTGAGCCACAGTATCAAATGCTCTAGTGTACTCTAATGGTTTTAATATGGGACTGCTTGATATTTATGAACTGATGTTTTGAATTTCGTTAAGTATTTACTCATGCAACTGTATCTGCAGAGCAGTATCCAGAAAATAGTAGAAGGGATGGTATAGGGCTTGCGCCGGGGCAGCAACGGGCACTGCAGGGTCTGCTGCAAGGACTTAACGCTCACCAAAGATGCTGCGTTGGAGGGGGCAGTTAACTTCAACTGTTGTCGATGCTACAGGCTGGGTCGGTTTGGGTTTTTGAATTTTTGAATGCTTAATGACATCTCCTTGAATGGTCGCTAGTTCTGTAGTCAAACTGCACTGCAGTTGACCTTAATTTATCTACAGATAAATGTAGAATGAATGTAGAATGTTTTCTCTGCTGGGGAAAAATGCGGCGTTTTCAAGGAGTATCACTCCTTTAGTTGTGCCACTGCAATATGCACTAGAAACACAACTTCATTGTTATGGTCCATGGTGTAGGGGTATGCTGGTGAGAAATAATAAAGTAAATAAATAAAAACATTAAAAAGTGTGATAGGGCTGCAGTCGAGGTGTGCTGCCTGTGACGGTCCGGTGGCTCTGCCCTGCGGAGGGTGGCACTGAGCACCCACCTCTTACGCAGTGGGGAATCGACAGAGAGGTCCAACTCCTCTTGGCTGGCAGTCCCATGGGGTCAGATCTGAATGATATGAAGGTGGAACGTTTCAGGTATAAATATTAATTTAGCTAATTAAATGCAATCATAAATAGGACAGAGCGTGGGAAACTATCTCATGAGTCGTCTGAACAATGCGATTATGGAGCGATGGCGGGAAAGGATCGATGTGAGAGTTATCACTTGCAAACGTTTGTTTTGGAGGGGTGGGAAGGGACCTTAGCTGGAGTCAAGGCTGGGCAAAGACAGAGTAGGAAATTTGAGGAAACTACTAGTACAAGCTCAGATGATGAACGTCAGGAGGAGAAATAGATGCGCAGGGTGTTGTATGTCGGTGCTCAGTAACAGACCCGAGGAGCGAGTGAATTTTATTCTGCAAGGAAGTTTTTGACAAAAACGTTAAAAAAAAAAAAAAAATGTAGGCTGATGCTTTTGAGGCGGGGGATTTCTTTTAGATCTGCGTCTTGTAAATGGAATTGCCATGTTTTTAACTGAGGAATTTTTGTCCAACTGTATTTCCAAAATAATGGGCACAGAAGTGCTCTCGCAGGTCTTGGACGTGGAATTCAAGTAAATACTTGTCTAATACTTGTTTAATCCCTCCATTACTTACCTGTTAAAATGAAATATGATTTTGTTGGAACTTTTGCCACTTTCATTTTTATAAATACATTTTTTTACTATAAAGTTGATGATGGATTATATAAAGTCAGTAATAGATACTCTAAAATAATTAGATTATTTTTGCATCTTCATTCATAAAGCTCGATCATTCAAAACGGCCAAGGTCTTTACTTTGGTTCGGCTATTTAGGCAATCATGAAGGTAAAGTTTTACTTCATTATTTTCAGTTAGGCACATTCTGTCTCTATAATATATCAATATCACGCATGCAGACAGCAACAATAAAAGTTCATAGTCTTTTCTCAATGACTTTGGCAAGATGGGTGCAGCACCCCTGATTTTAAGCAATTCTTTGTTTCTGTTGCGGTGAGATGTTTGGACTATTTTACGGGATACAGTATCACCGTACTGTCTAATCTATATTCCCAGTAATCCTGTAATAGCAACTAATAATTGCATTTTTTACCATAGAGTACCAATGGTCAGGGACTTGCAGCCATTGTAAAAGGGAAGAAAAGCATTTCTTGATCTACCTCATAACGAAACTAAAATATAATTAAATAGTTAAGAGACGAGACAAGCATTTATCTCTTTCACATACCGCTTGCTAGTTCAGTCTAGGGTAGGGCAGCAGTGATTGTTAGTATTCAGATTGCTGTTTAGGTGCCATGCTTAATATGGCTTTAACGGCCTGCTTAATAGTGAAGGAGGTTCAAAATTGCTAAAAATCAGCACTCTTGCTTGCATTAGCTGTTTTACACAGTTGCCTGTTGTCAGTAAAAGTTCTTCAGTTTGAATATGAATCTGTTCTTCCAAGGTCTAAGAGCCAAGAGTTTTCTGGATTAGATGGAAGCTCATGCTGCTGTGGGAACTGCTGTTTTGTAGACAAATTGGAGTATTTTTGAAGTGTTATGCTTGATTTTTTTTTTTTTTACCAATAGTAATGACAGTGAAAACTGATAAGCGTAAAAACAAACAAAAAAGTTGTCTATGTAGTACCCCAGACGGGCTGCAAAAAAGGGTTGAGTACAGTAGCGTATGACTTCACTTCTTTGTACTAATTGCCACCTTCAGTTACACTCTTAAAAGTTATGATATGGCTGGCGTTAAACTAAACTTGATTTTCACTCTCTTATCCCCACGGATGTAACGTGTTTATATGGAGAATTAAAGTCTAGCGGGCTGTCATGAGTGACCTCTGAAGCATTTAGGCATTAACAGCAGGTTCAGGGCAAGTCCCTCTTTTTAGGGGCTTATAACTTCTCTGTAAATATTAATTTCAGATCAGTCCTGGCACATCCCCTCTTGGCGTGACGGTGCGTTGCTTTGCCAATTTACCACGCAATTGGCAGGGCTGACAGCAATGCACAGTTACGAGGTTTTTGACCAGCGAGTAACGCAACGGTGATGTCCGTAGGAGGAAAACGTCCAAGAAGTCATTCACCCATCGCCTGTTGTTAAACAGAGGTTGTTCAGCCTGGAGAAGAAAAGGCTCCAGGGAGACCTTACTGCAGCCTTTCAATACTTAAAGAGGGCTGATAAGAAAGATGGGGACAGCCTTTCTAGCAGGGCCTGTTGCGACAGGACAACGGGTAATGGTTTTGAGCTAAAAGAGGGTAGATTCAGACTAGATAGAAGGAAGAAATTTTTTACAATGAGGGTGGTGAAACACTGGCACAGGTTGCCCAGAGAGGTTGTGGATGCCCCATTCCAGGTCAGGTTGGATGGGGCTCTGAGCAACCTGATCTCCTTGAAGATGTCCCTGCTCATTGTGGGGGGGTTGGACTAGGTGGCCTTTAAAGGTCCCTTCCAACCCAAACCATTCTATGAAACCCTCCCAACTACTTTTGTGGTCCCTGGGTGCCATGGACGCAGCGGCTGGAGGTGGGAATGGGTCCTCAGGGCTGTGGAGACTTGGAAACCCAAGTCGGTTGCAGGTCTCTCCCTTCCCCATCCTTCAGTCCACCTTCACCCCCGCCTTCCCAGTGCAGCTCCAGCTCCCGGTGGGAATTGGTGAGGTGTGCATTTGGATGTAAAATCTGGCAAATTATTGGTCGCTGAAATGAGAAGTAGCATCTAGCCACGCTGGTTGCTCTGTGTTGGCCATAACACGTGTTCCTTGGCAAGAGGGCAGTCCAGAGCCTGGTCACCTGGAGGGAGTCTTTTTGCTGACAGCAGCGCAGTGCACGATGTAGGTGGGTGCAGAGGAAGGAGAAAACCTCCCATACTCACGTTCCTGTGATGCGGTTCAGTTCAGCCATCGCTCTGCTGGCATCTGCCTCGCCGGGGTGGCGCGGGCATCCTCAGCTCGCGGAGGTATGAAGTGTTGTCGTGTAACGAGAGAATTTGTGTGTGTGTGTGTGTGTGTTAATTTTTATGTGCGTATTTTACGGCACTTTATAACGATATTTAACAGCATAAAATGTTGGCACGCACTGAAAATTGGTGAAAGTTCAGCCATCTCATTTGGGCAGGTTATGCTTACAGGCACTCACACTTGCAGACAGTTTAATAACAGTATTTGGCACTGTCTCTTAGAGCTGCTTAAACTAATTAATGCATTTGCTCCCTACAGGATGAAATTGAGTTTTCAGATACATTTATAAAATGATGTGCATGATTGCTAAATATTTCATTCCTTTGAACTATAACTTCGAGTGTTTTATGTGGGTGCAGAGACAGTATATATTCTCCCATGAAAAATGTACAGTGGCTCTGGCAAGAGGATAATCTCTGCCCCTGCTTGTCGGAAGAGGATAATCTCTGTCCCTCTTTTAGCTTGTTAAAAGGTGCTCAGTGCTCCAGCCCACTCTGCACCCGCTTATCCCCTTATTCCTACAGGTTTCAGAAAGTTACGGGTCCGTCGCGTCCCAGCCCACCGCCTCCCCTGCCAAAAATGAGGGCAAAAACCGGGATTTTTTGGACTCGGGCCCCGGCGACGTGCAGTCACTGCGTTTCATTGATTTAAAAGATGACATCAGGCAATAATTCCCCAAGACCCCTGAGTAGGCGAGGTTAACGCTAATCTTGCCGGCTTAAAAAGAAGGTTAAAAAAATAATAAGTAACAATTTGATTTGAAATAAACCTTTCTGAAGAAATCACAGTAAACAAAATCTGTTTGCCTAAGGAAACCCTCCTAGCAATCAGCTAGTAACACAACCGCTTGTGCTAATGAACCCAAAGCTGTTAATGTGGTTTCTTCAGTTAAATTGATTCATGAATTTTGAAGAGAACATTATCTAATGAATTTTCTTTGAATAGAAAGCAATTAAAAGGACAAATCAGTCTGATTAACCCCAAAGTCACCCTACTGCCACAAATGGTGTACAGTTTGAAATTATATCATAAAAAACTAGAGCAGATTTGCTATCTCTTTGCCCTCTACTAATCCATGTAAATTAATGAACAACAAAGTTAATTTCTTTGATGACCCTTTTCTCGTATCACCTGGATTATGCTGATGTTTAATTTGCTTAATGTTATAATAAAGACTAAACAGATTTTTTCAATGAAGTGATTATCATTCCCTTCAGTTAAGAAGTGATTTTTTATTATTTAACACACACATAATGGTGTATGGGTTTCCTTTAAGAACAAAATCACATTTCGCTATGTTCCTATGTAACGTAATCAATGTCTTTCTTGACAACTAAAGAAAGAAAATGTTTTTAATCAGTTTGTTTCTTTGCCAAAGCAGGAGACTGAAGCTCTCAGCTGGGGGAAGGGGTCTCCTTTCCTTTTTTTTTCCCCCTTTTTTCTTTTTTTTTTTTTTATTCGCCAGCTCACTCCTCTCAGTAAGTTATTCACTAGTTAGATCTTCAAAGCTTTTACAAGTGCCTTGGAAGAGCGATAGGTGTTCAACCCAACTAAAACCCAAACACGACTATCAGTTTTCCTTTTATAAAATAATCCTGGGTTGGGTAAAACCAGGTAAAACCCTGAGATGCAGAAGAAAGCTGGTCCTAATGCATTTGCTTATTCATTATTTCAGCAATTGGAAGACTTAGAAGCAATTTACTGGTGAATTAAAATTAAAATAATGGAAGATACATTATTTTTTTTTTTCCCGAGCCCTGTATCATTAAGGATGTGCCGTACATTCAAGGTCACAGCTAGTCCTTACATTTTGTAATGTCTGCAATGCTGAGCAGTAGCTTGGGGGTCTCGACTATAAAATGCAGTCAGCCAGGATAATACGGAGTCCGCTGGCTCTAGGGCTTCTTCTGCCGCGTGTCCCAGCTGAAGTTGGAAATTAGCTGGAGATGCGAGGGCTTTGTAAAATAGGTAGAGCCGGTTATTTCTTCCCTTTTTAATTTGACTCTATGCTAATTTATACTCTGCCAATTTAATGGAAAAACCACATTGTATGAGTTAACAGGATAATTGTACTTGAAGCAAATTAAAAATATAGGAAAATCAAAGCCTTAAATCCTTTTTTATAGTGATCGGTTACTTGAAGCGCTCTTTCTAATAATCATGTATTTAAATGTAGTAATATAGGATGCAACAACAGGACGGTGCATCAGGGCTGTTTAAATTTAAATCGAGACTCTGCTTTGCGTTGGGATTTTTTGGAGTATTTCATCTTAGTTTTTCCAGCCATGCATACGAACAGTGCTCGTGTCGTCGTCTTTGCAGATTCGTTCACCGGACAAGTGTTGTGGACCTTGTTGAGAGACGTGAAGTTTGGAGAGGCCGTTTCCTACAAGCAATTAGCAGACCTCGCAGGCAACAGCAGAGCGGCAAGAGCGGTGGGAGGAGCGATGAGGAGCAATCCCGTAAGTTCACGTCAACTTTTAAATAAAGTTGGTGGAAGACGGTGGATTTAGAGAGCTTTGCGGGCTAAATGTCATTAGATTAAATTTATCTGCTATGAAAACTGGTCTACCATGAGTAATAAGGTCAGTAAGTGTTTTTAATCAGCAATAATGCACAACCCAGTTTACTGTGATTTATTCCCTACCATTTATGGCATTAGATTTGAAAGAGAAACACTTCTTTTAATTCATCAGCCTCTACACATTTTGTTGTTCTCGAACTTTCTTATGTATTCTTAGGTGAGGGAAGTCTCTTATCCCCCGACACGGACCTTATTTTGACAGAGTATGAGTAGCTTTGGTTGTGTTAACAGCAGTCCATCCTCTCTGGCATGGATATGTTTCTGAAAACATGGAAGAGGAGGGATTTTAAGTCATGTAGGTACACGTTTGAATCAAATCCCTAATTGTCAATACCGTTTTTTTCGCCATGCGCTCCAAACCAGCTGTAAATGGCATTTCTCCATTAGATACAGGCGAGTTGCCTGAATTTGAACCAACTGGAGGGAGTAGCGTTCAAGGTTAGGCCTGTGGATTTTGGAAAAACAGTATAATACTTGCTCTCTGTCTGTCTTCCCAGTAGTTATCTTTCCCTTTTAGTTGTCCAGGTTTAGATTTCCAGATGTATTCGTGCGCCTGAATCGCACTGATGGGCGTAAGTGAAGTTGGTGAGAGCCGGTGGGTCCGTATATCCTAGCGTGGCTGGGTTCGGATCCCGTTAGAGTAGCCCCGTCCTGAATCGGAGGGTTTCTGGGCTAGAAGGGATGTTACCTGCGCTGCGCGAGGAGGGAGGAGGCAGGTCGGTTCCCTTAAACCCACAGCGTTTGGGCTTTGGGCTGCCAAAGCCCCGTCTGCAGGATTAGACCTCAGGTGGTTGTAGAGGACCAGGGCAGCCCTTGACGTGGTCCTTGGGCACGCTGGTGGGCACGTGCTGCATGGGACTGGTGCTGCAGCCGGCTGGTTCCTGTGCAATGGAAAGGAAAAGCTGGTAAAGAGAACACCACTATATCTGTCTTTACACATACATTCCCTTGCTACTTGCCTTTAAAAAAAAAAAAAAAAACCAAAACTTTGATTTCTATTAATATCACTGTGGCCTTTTTGGCCATTCTTCAACATATTTTCCCTCATTACCACTTGCCCTGAGCAACATGTGTCTTTCCATACCCGAATTCCTCTCCTTTTCTCCAGCATTATTCCTGCCGTAATCTTTGACCTCCTGTGTTGTTTTTACATTCAGTCCTCTCAGTATTTTCTTTAATAAGGTACATATGAGACTGCAACGTGTAGTTGCAAAGTGGGTTAGAAAATCTGTTTTCACAAGAGCTGGTGGCTTTACGTACAGCAATAATAAAGGTGAGGGGTTTTTGCAATGCCACTTATTTTCTTTATATTTCACCTCATTCATAAAATCAACCTACATATTATGGCTCGTAGGTCTGAAGGACCATGTAAAGATTTATATGGGAAATATGAGAAATATAGCGAATAGGTGCTCGCATTGAAGTACAAAAGGACTATGTGTGTGTTTGCATGTGGAATATGCATGAAATTACAGGTTAACTACAGGAGATGTGTAGTGATAAAAACATGTTTTGGAATGGGCAGGGCTCTCATTACAGCACGGATTTTTGTTTTTTATCATCAGCTTTCTGTTATGAAATATTGGGGTGGTATTATATTAATATAGCTCTTTTTCCCTAAAGCTATACATTATTATCTATAACATGCTTAAAAATTTTCTGCTGGGGACAGAAAACGCTGCAGCCGTAGTATGGGATGGGAAATAACAATAATAAGATAGGACCCCATTTAAAAAAAAATGGCAGTAGCTTTGCTGTGTATGTTCAGAACTATTTTCATCCTTCCTCACAGGGGAAAAAGCAGGAATTTTCACACCACAACCTGCTGTTACCGCTACTTTGGATGCTGCTGCTCCACTGCAGCCTGAGGGCAAAGCTGGGTACATTTCTAGGCGATAGCAATTACATATCCTTTTGCACAACACTATATTGTTATTCTTTGAGAACTGTTTCCTGTAGGTTTGCATTGTATTGCCTTATCTTAATGTACACCATATTATATTGGAAAGCATTCCATCATATTAAAATAGTTTGTATTGTCAAGTACAATACAGTGTATTGACGAAACGCAGCTTTATGCTGCTTATATGAACTGTTTCATAGGAAAATCTGATGCTACGCTTAAAATATCAGGGTGTGCTTCTTTATTGAGCTTGGAAGCTTAAACCCATTAGACGTTCCGTGAGTTTCTGTGGTAGTGTGCTACCTGCGTAGAATCGTAGGATACCCGTGAACGCTGTACGTGTATAAACACACTTGCAGTCTGTTTATCAGATGAGATATTGAGCTTTGAATCTAACTAAACAGTTCATTAAGCTGAACACGTCATCTGGACTGCAGCATCATTAACGTATCGGCGCAGAATGCAAAGAGCTGTGGTGTTAACAACTGCTACACCTGCAACGTGAGCTTTAGGATATAAATACTGGTTTTGAGGAGCAATTGCTTCGAAATTGTTGCAGAAATGTGATGTTTTGTTAAGCAGCAGATTAGTGATTTTTGTTCGCAGGAGAGAAGCTGAAACTAGTGAATGCTTTTATTGTGAATGTGGAATAAAAGTGAATACTTCTATTAATGATTGCTGCAGAAGCTATGCAAAATAGCAAAATCATAGTATGTTTGCACCTTGAGATGCTTCCTATGATTAAAGGACTAAATTATAAACATGATGACTAAATCATAAACATGATTTAATGAGGACAGTAATAACAGTAAAAATGAGCATTTGGAATAAACCCGAGCCTGGCATTGCGTTGTCCCTCAAACGTGTTGATAAAATTGCGAATCTCACCTTTTTCCACAAAATACCAGAACATTTCTCCCTTCTACAAATCAGGGGTTGGTCTTTAATTTTGGTAGCGTGCGTTCCACAGGTTTCCCTTTGTCGTTGGGTTGCTTCACATAATTCATACGATGACCTTCAACTTTATGAGAAGGTGGAATAGGTGCCAGCAGCGGCTGAAAGATGCGACATCTTTGCCTCAATTTATGCCAAGGACATGATGGGGATGGCTCACCTTTTGCAAGAGAAACTTCAAATAGTTTACTGCGGTTCACATTGATTGCAAGGTCTGTGGTCCTCAAAGGGAACCCATAAAGTTCAATTAAAAATCTCATTAGACTAGTATAGGAGGATCAAAAAGAAATCACAGAGGCTCATGGGAAATGGCGATTGTTGGGCTGATTAGTCCAAGGCCATCCTAAAGGACTGTTCTCTGCCTTAAATAAGATGTCTTCAGCGGTCTGTTAACGGCAGTCATAGCTGCAGACGCTGGTTTTTATATTCTCTCCGATGATTGTGTAGGCTAAAGCCCAGCTAAGTGTACAACTCGATGCTAATACCGAGCTATCCTAAGTCAAGGATGTTATTCAGCCAAAATGTTTTAAACATTGGAGACTGGGAGGAGTAATCGTGCCTTTATGAGAAGATTGTGAAGTATGGATTTGAAACGTCGCGGAACGTGAATTCCTTCAGTGGCTGGCAATAACCCGGGACCCACGCTGGGTCACGCTGCGGTGTTTGTTTCTGTCAGGGAAGAGAGGGAGAAAAAGCAATAGGACATGAGCAAACTGAAAGGTGATTTTTTGCTAAGTGTGATTCTTGTTGTGTGTTCGAACGCGGTATTTCAGCTGTTTCCATTACGGCCTGGCTGATCTGGGTTTGACAGTTTGGCAGTTTCTGGAGGTCTCCAGCCCATCAGCAGTATAATGGGATGGGCAGGTTTCCGTTGCCTCAAATTGGAAACTCTTAACGAGCGGAGCGCCGCGGCGGAGCACCGCTCCGCTCCGTCCTCAGACGGAATTTGCTAAACGCCGTTCAAAGGCGATCGATACCTTGCGCAGGGAGTTTTTTCCCCCACCTTTTTGCTAAACAAACGCATTATCGAGGAGTTAGTTTATTCACAGATTGCCACGAGCGTTAATGACCGCCCGAGTCTTGTTCTGCCAGTCACCCAGATGGCTGTTGATAAAGATTTAGCATCATGTTCTGAGTGTCAGGGCTGTCAGTAGTGCTGAACCATTTGACCAGAAGAAAAAACGCACAGGGAGCTATTGATTACAGCTTCTCAGTGTCACTTGTTCACCAGGATTTAGGTATTGATGAGGCTGCGAGTGAAAACAAGCTCTTTCCCTTGTGGGCCTCTACCCAGAAGAACAAAAGCAAAGTTGGAGAAAATATTCAGCTGGTGCCCGAATCAGAGGGACTCCGTTATTGATCCCGGGGCCCCTTCATGTTATTTTTGTTGGAGACAAATCTATGGGTTTGGAAGTTTTATAGCGTTTGAGGTAGGGTCTGTGTAAGTGATGGATTCATGTATTAGATGAATTAGATTTCACAGCATGAAGATTTCAGCGGAGCTATAATATTATGAGCTGCTTGGTTATTGATAAAAATTACATTAAATGTAGCTGAGGCATTAAAGCTCCAGACTAGGGTAGTACTCCCTCTAAAATGTCCTTAGGGCCCTAATAAATTTTAGCAGGTTTAATTATTTTAGTAGTCTGAAAGTTGTCACCACAATTAAGCCAAACTGAAGCAATATTCAATATTTTTAAATTACAGCACTGGTACAGCCTTTGTACCGCATTTTCTTTTACATCCGACGCTATGGAGGGTGACGTACGGGCGCTTGCGTGTGTTAGGACAAACTCGGTATGAAATTCTTTATTTCGGGCATGGGAAAAGCTACATTTATTTCATACCCTCCTCTTCTCGCTTGATGGCAAGGCATCCCTGCGTTTGTGAACAGGTCCTGCACCGACCCAGGGATCATCCAAGCGTGGCCTCCTACCTCACGCCACCTGAAAATAAAGTCCTTTTTTTTTTTTTTTTCCCCTCCACTTGGGCACACCTTCCATCTTCTCGCACAATTTAGCAGGAGAAGTCATCAGCTTACCTCCCCGACAAAATTCCCCAGTACATGGACCCCCCCGGTTCGAGTGTCTCTGCGCCGTCTGAGCGGCAGCAGGGAACGGGCTCGGAAAGAGGTTTTGGCCCCTGTCCGTAGCAAGATTTATAGCCTTACCGTCAAAATATGCTGATTTACTGTAGATATTTTTAAAGAATTGCAAATTAACCTTGGAGATTTTTTACAGTGTATTATTATGGCTTGTTATGGCTTTGTCACTCAAGAAAATCTGCCTGCAGTAACTCGTGCACGTGGATTGTAAAGACGGAGAAATCCCAAAACAGAAAAACACTTGCGAAAAACAACTTCTTTAAAGAAGTCATAAACCAAGCGCGGGATGGCATGGTACAGAGTAAAGATTTTATTGGTACTCACTGGAGTTGTCACGGATGCATAATTCACTTGTGGCATTGCCAACTCCAAATAAAGCAGCTATTATAAGCATATTTTTTATTAAACCTTGATTAACAATAAACACCTATGTGTATTCCCGTTTAATGTGATAGCCTGTGGGCTGAGATTGAGATTTTAAATTTCAGCCACTGAAATTACTTAACAAAACCCAAAGAACCCCCAAAACCCCCCAATTTATAAAGGTCTGGCCAGTAGCTATTCAGCCACTTTGGGGTTTGTGTGTCCCAGACTCAAATATGAGCACAGCTTGAACTGTACTGAAATAACTGTTAAATGGGATTAAAATAAGTCAGTGTAAAATACGTGATTTGTCTGTGTGTCTATATATAAATTATACTTTTTGACTTAAAGTATCCAAATTTGTGAAAACCTCACTTTTTAGTGAGTTATTGTTTTCACAGCTATATCATTGCAATCGGATTACTATGCAGTTACCAAAACACATACGGCGTGATTAGAGATGAGGTATTGCATTTTTTATGGTGTGTACTTCAACTATGATAATCGCCTGTAATAAAAAATTTTAAAAAAACCCACATTTATGTAGTTCTCTACATTATCAGTCTATTATGTAACTTCTTGCATTGATTTTTCAGAATCCGTGACATTTGGCTATAAATGATACAAAGTAGAAGGCATGAGGAAAAAAAGTTCTTAAATTGGTTAGGTGCGAATTAAATCTCTCCTGTTGTAGGTTTTAAAAATTCACAACCCATTTTGGATTGACTTGCTGTTAAATAATAAATAGCGCCTTGTTCTTACATAGAATTTTTCAGCAGTGCACGTAGAGGTGCTATAGCGAGAGGAGGAGATCTGCCGAGGGAGCTGGGGCTCGGGAAGCTCGCTCCTGGAAGTGCTCTTCTCAGTGGTCTGGTTTTTTTCCAGGAATACCTCCTCTTCTAACCCTGGGATGATGATTAATCGTCGTCCTGTACCTCCTTGCTATCCTCGTGTGTGTTTTGGGTCTGCGAGGCTTCGTCGCCCACCCTGGGCACTGAGGTCTCGGCTGCTGGAGGGGGCTGGCGCCGGGCAGGAAAATCCGCTTGTTGCAGAGAAGTGTTTATATATGGGATTTAATAGATCGGTTTTACCCTTTTAAGACTTTACATCGTTTTTACGTATTAAAATTTCTCCTAATACTTGTTTTTCCCCGAGAACTGGGTTGGTCTTCAGAGCCCGTGAGCAGCACCGTTTCTGCATCGTAGCAGCTCAGGCCCTGATGCCGCGCTGCCCTGTCCTCCTCGGGCATGGCCGGGACCCCGCCGGCGTGCTCTTTAACGTGGCTACTGCAGGCCCTGTCCCTGCTAGGCTGGTGGCAGAAGACTCCTGGTTTAGCGGCGGATTTACGGGCACCTTCCCCAGCCGCCGCTCCCCTTTGCCTCACCCTTTGCTCCCTTCCTTATTTTTGTCTGTTTTGCAGATCCCGATTATAATACCGTGCCACAGGGTGATTTGCAGCAGCGGGCAGACCGGCAACTACGGAGGAGGAAACCTTATGAAAGAGTGGCTTTTGTCGCACGAGAAGCTCCAGAAAGAGAAGTTAGCATATTGATGCAGCTCAGCCGCCGCTGCTAACCAGCCAAGACATACAACCGCGGATACTTGGCTTATAACAAGCTCTCAGAGCACCCGGCAGAATTCAGAAAAATGGTAAATATTTGAGTGACATATAAATATAATGCAACATCCGAAGTGAAATGTGTGGTGGCACCGCTATATTAAAAAAGCGGGATGCGTCCTGAGGGATGCAGCTCGTCTGCCCTTTCTTGTTTTTACATTTTACAGCAGAATGACTACAGCGGTCCAGGCCTGTTGTGCATGGATTTTGTTCCCATCTCCAGTCCTGTTTTGTTCTATTTTTAATGTCCATTAAAGCACGGATAAGGGAGTGGGAGGGACATGGCAAACGCGAGGTGCGAGCCTCCCCCTAAGGAAGCAGCTGGCTCGCTGAGGGGGCAGCCAGCGAGCCCAAGCTTGCGTCTCTGCCCGCTCCTGCCCAGCCTGGCACGCTTCTCCCTGCCAGCCTCCTGCCCAGGACTCCCCTCGCCTCTTTGGTGCCTGAAATGGTGTTTTACGTAAACAGGAGTTAACGGAGCACGCTGGGATGCGTTCAAAAGCAAGCGGCTGTTGAATCGGTTGTTCCCGGCTTTTCTTTTCGGATTGCGAGAGGTGGGAATAAAAATTTTTGCCTCTGTGAGCGGTGCAAAAAGCAGTTGAAGAGAAGCTGCTGACAAACTGTAGGAGAAGTATATTTTAAATAAGCCGTTTGATTAGCGCAACTTGGGCAAAATACTGAGAAGCTCATCATAGTTGCATCTTTATCAGCAGCACATTTCCTTTTGTCATTTGATTTTTTTTCCTTTAGATTTTTGCGTTTCGCTGTTACGCGAAGCTTTATTTCCCGTAGCCTCTCTGTAGAAAGGATTCAAGTATTCAAGAGAGATTAAAGCTAAATTTTGAGGTGGTTTAAGCAGGGTTCTCTGCAAGTACGAGCCACCAGAAGCTGAAATTTTCAGTATGGGAATCGTAAATTGTAACATGGAAATACTGATTTTTTTATGTGTTTTATCATATTTTCATAGATGTCTCTTTAGAAAGGCCATTGCTAACCAAGAAATTATTGTGTTACGATGCGTTAGTTAATATAGTATTATTGATATCTCAGAATTACTTCAATAAAAAAACTGCTTTGCATGTACAAGTGTCTTTGTGTATGTTTATAAATAAAACACAGTATATGATATATGGAGAAAATAAACTATACCCAACTGTACAATATAAAGCTGTATTTTTATCAAGGGTTTCTGGTGGCAATATAAACCACGAAAGCAAAGCTCAAGTGGTTTGTACGTGTCACCAGAACCCCGAGATAAAAATATAGCCTTATAATATGTACAGTTTGGGTGTATTTTATATTTTTTTCTTTTTTTTCTTTTTTTTTATAATACATGCTACCAACAAAAGAACACGGTCGCAAATGTTAAACTTTAACCTTTCTGGCGTTCACGCCCCTTGCTGTTTTTCTTCAGGTATTATTTGCCTTTTTTTTTTTTTTTCCCCTTCAGGTATTTGCATTTTTTGTGCGCGGTTGCGGGCACGCTGAAGGATGAGCGCTGGTTTCCGAGGCCGCTCACAAACACCCTTCCCAGGCAAACAGCCAGCTTTTTGAGCAAAAACGTGTTCTGGTTCAGAGTTTCGGGGGCGGGGGGGGGGGGGCGGGCAGGGACAGGCAGGGGCGGGCAGCGCTGCCCGCGTGCTGCCCAACAGAGGGCGCCGCGGCGCAGGGGAAGGGCCGTCGGCCGGGCCCGGTCCCCCCCGCCCGCTCCGGGGGTCGCGAGTTCGAGACCGGTGTCGGCGATGTCAGCTCGGTTCGCAGCCCGGCCGGGATGCTGGGGTTGCGGTGCAATTAACAGAAATAATCATTAACGCCAAAAAAAAAAAAAAAAACCCACACCACAAAACGTATATAAAATAAAATAATCCCAAGAAACCGCAGGGTTTGGGTTGGGGTTTGGCCCTCGCGTTGCTCTCTGCCTCCGAGGGTTTGCCTGGCGCAGGGATGCTGGTGGTCTGTGCCCGCCGTCCGGGCTGGCAGCAGCCGAAGCCTCTTCTGGGTGGAGGTCACGGCAGAGTTTATGGAAACACAGAGCTGAAGAAAATATATTAAAACGCAGGCGTCCAAGTATCTGTCTCTATGTACGTGAAAAAAGAAGAAAAACCCGCTCGCAGAAGACAGCTATGTGCTTTTTGCCTGGAATTGGGTTCCTCTGACCTATCAAGTTTCCTCCCATTCAGCCTCGCAGTGCTTTGAACTGCTGACATTGAGACACTGTGCAGCCAGGCACGACAGCTGGCTCGGCAGCATCTAATACCAACACATGCTGGTTTAGCCCATTTCCAGAGACTAAGATAATGAAAGATTCAAAAATAATATTTGTTTTGGCGGAACTACATTTATAATGAAATAGATGTCCTTGACCATGGAAGAAACTGAATTTTGCAGTGGGTCATTCTCCCCCCTCCTTTTTTTTTCCATACAAAACAGGCTCTGCAGCCAGTCTAAGGCCAACAGAAATATTTTTGAAGGACTATGTTGTATTTCCTGCATCAGGTTTACAGCAGAATTGCAGCTACACTGGTTGTACTGTTTTACGCCGGAATGAAAAATGCAGATTACATCCTATGTATCAATACCAAATGGAAAAGGGCCCCAGGCTTAAGGATTGTTACAGATCGCTTTCACGCAAGCAGAGTTTGCAACGTAATGAGCTCATACTGGAAGCATCTTAAACAGAAAACCGATTCATTGTAGTGGTAGGGACATTTTTAGATATGTGCCCAAATTTTCTTCTCATGCAACTGATTCGTTTGGAATTAGAGGAATTAGTCATCCGATCGGGGCGAGAAAGATTTGGCCCGTAAAGTTTCCATTTAATTTTTCTAAGCAGTTCTCAAGCATCAGGCACTTTTTAAGTGGTACTTGATATTTGCTGTATCAGTTGAATAAGGAACGGTGACGTAGTTGGTAGGACAGTACTACTACTTTCCAAATGGTATTAAGTTATAGACAAGGAGCGGTAATTTTAAGCTACTGTTTCTGTTAACATCACAGAGCATTATTTCTTCTAGAAATATCACAGATTGTTACATCTAATCATTATTCCCAATGTTTTACCAAATTTTAAAATTATAATATTTATGGTATGTATTGCACTCAGGTCAGAGAGATAGACTTGGTATTAAAATGTTTATTTATTGTGAAAGGTGGTGCTGAAGACCTGCTTCGTTAAAGAAAATGCAATCAGAGAATAAACCTATAGAAAGATTGCTTAAAAACTTAAAGCGCAGTAATCCAAGGGGAGTCCTGTAAGATTTATGTACTATTTCAAGAGTAATTTCTCAGTAAGAATCTTATAGGAATGTAAAAATCCTCAAAGAATTGCATTTACAGATTTAATTGTAATTCCTTTTGTATTCTTACAGAAATTGAATAGAAATACCATTCAAAGGCTTCTCTGTCAAACTCCCCTGCCCTTGCTGAGTGGCTGTACCCTCCGCTCCGTGCTACTGTGGCCGGCTTTAAAAACAATGGAAAATATTACTGACAGTACCCTCACTTGCCCTTAAAGCAGGCAGGATATTTCAGTTACATTGATGTGCAAATACAGCTTGTCAAAGGGCCGTGTGCTATTTTTGTTTCAAATAGCATGCGTAGGGTGTGAGTAACAAATAAATACGCTTAATTTGTGCCTTGAAGAAGGAGCATTTTTCCCAGTTTTTCTCTCTTTTTTTCTTTTTTTTCTTCTTTTTTTTTCCCCACCCCCAGAAGACCTGCCCTAGCAAAACCTTTAATCTCTCCCTGTCCTTAAGTCTGGGATTTCCAGATGATTGGCTTTTAATATCGCTATTTTTGTTGCTCGCTATTTTTGTTGCGCGCCATTTTTAGCGAGAGGCGAATCTGATATTCCAACCCCCCCCACCCCCCAGCGTTCAAAACCCATTTTCCTCCCCAGATTATTACAGGGGGAGTGGAAGGGGGACACCCTTGACCCCATCGCTGCAGACTGAAGGTTGAGGGAGGGAAGCCACCTCCATTTCACTCCTTCCCAGTCCGGAGGGGGGGATGCAGTGATGGAGAGCGAGCTCTCCCCTCCCCGAGCCTGATCCAGACCAGCCCCCGGCCCGTGTGAAGTAACGTGCGGGTGGCAGCCGAAAGCGGGGGCCGGGGGGCCGGAGGAACTGCCGGGTGGGCGGCGCAGCCTGCCCGGAGCCGACGGCAGCGGCGGGCGATGGGTCTGGGCTCCATCAGCCGCGGGCGACGGGACGAGATGCGGTAGCTGGACCGCAAGGTGAAAATTGACGTGAGCGCGGGGCGGTGGCAGCGCCTTGGGCTGATGAAAGGATGTTGCTAACAAGCCTTTAACGTTTCTCATTAATGGCTGGGTTGGGTGGGTGAGGTTTTTTCATTGAAAAAAGCCAGAAGACAAAAATTCCACCTGGGCAGTAATTAAGATCGATCCCGTACAGTAACGTTTAGTTATCAATTTTTAAAACCTCTTTAAGTGCCTTGTTTAGTTATTGTAAACAGGGCTTTTTATTTGTTGCGGTGAGTAGTCCTTGAGCATGGCAGAGGGCTGCGAGGAGCGTGGGGGACTCCTCCTGGGCTCTTCTCCTTAACCGATCTTCATCTAACCTGCAGAAAAACGGGTGCTGGTCCGTCACCTCCACCCTGGCCATGGATGCTGCGAGGTGCCAGGGCGCACAGGGAACCCCTTGATCTGGACCCGTGCTGGCATTACCTGGGGTATATTATTTGAGGTGGCATTGCTCTTCTTTTGCTGAAATTACTGCTGCAAATTGCATGTAGGTAAAGTGGAGTTAAGAAGCGGAGCTCTTGCTCGCTAAGTTGGCACAGGCTCAACAAGCGAGGAAGCTGAGGGTCGAGCCCCGAGCGGGGGTCTTGGCCCAGCCCAGCCCCGGACAGCCCTCGAGGATGGGGGTCAACCCAAGTTAGGCACCAACCGAGGTTAGACGGGCTGAAAGAGGCGGTGTTTAATTAAAATAACCCTCAGCATGACCCCAAGTGCAGAACTGATGGTAGTTACTGGGAAAAACAGCTGCAACCCTTTTATCTAAGGAAGAGCAACCTTGCGATGATGTAATTTTCACTTTCCGATGAACGCCGAGATGACCTAATTCCATACAGAAAGCTTGCGTCTCAGTTCGAAGTAGGCCATTTGAGTCACTCTGTGATTTGGATCCGAGCTCAGCGCGGCTCAGCTGAGCCCTCGGCAGCACCCTCTTAAAGCCACGGCCGGAGCACGAGGGCAGGACACCAGGAGCGGGAATCCCGAGTGTTTTTTGATCCAGACTTGACTTTAAAACTCTGGCAAGCAGACGGAAAAAACGTTGTATTTCCATGGCGCATACTGTGATGTTTTGAAAAATTATTGCTTTTGTTTATTGACTTTGCTATCATGGCTGAGCTTTCCTAGGAGGTTCAACGTTGATTGTGGCCCAGAATTTTTAAAAGTGTAAGCCTCGAACATGGTCCTTATTTCTGCTTTTATGAAGCAAACACCTTTTATATGCTTTTCAAACTACCATCAGCATGATGCCTAAGTGCAGGTTTAATTTTAGGGGGCGATGGGCAAGCAGCAGTCTTTCAGTAGTTAAATAACAAAATAACTGGTGCAATGAAATGATTTCTTCGTAATGCCCAGAAAAAAAAAAAACCTTTGTCCTTTCTGAACAAAAACGCTCGCAAGCAAAATTTGATCACAAACCATTTTACCTTTTTAGTTACAGATATTCTTCTCCTAAGAGACCCGGGGTAGCACTTCACCCAAAGTGCGCATGCCCTGGAGTTTCTGTAGGTAGAGCCCTCAAGAGATTTAGAGGTTTTTAAGAATTAATAGAATATTGCAGCGTGAGCTGTTGTACCGAACCGTCGTTTATACACGGAGTTAAAACGAGGCGACAACAAACTTTGTCTTCTCCAGCCGGAATATGGATGATGCCCGAGTAATCAGCTGGGATGGCTGGAAAGCAATCTGCTGCGCCCGTCCCCCCGTTCCCCTTTGACTCGGTTGCGTTTCCCGGTGCCCTCCTGGCTCCCCGGCGAGCCCGTGCTGCCTGCAGCGGAATGAGGGGGAGCGGGCAGCAGTCATGAGCAGAGGAGGAGCACGTGGAACAGAGGAGAGGTGATCCGACAGGCCACCGCCGTAATTCGCAGGAAAACAGGAGAGATCATGTCCCGCGCTGCGGTGCCAGCCCTCGCCCTCGACAGCCGGGGTGACGCCGGCAAAGTCACCCCGCGCAGCCAAAGGGCTCGGCGGGACTCGGCGAGGTCAGGGCTGCGCGCTAAGGAAAGGGAGAGAAAATGCCTTTCCTTTTATCTAGAACCTGCAGAAAGTTGTCCTTAACGCAGCCCCTTGGGCCAAGCTACTGTAGCTGTTGTGTCTCTTTGAAAGGCTTTCTGAAACATAGCCTTATTTCGCATAAATTCGTTTGGAGGGAGAAGACGGCGTGTGTTGGGACCCCTCTTTGCGAGAAGCTGTGACTGAACCTCTGACCAATGCCGGATTTCCACCGATGGGAGCGTTTATTTGGGCCGGGGTGGGTTTTTTAAACCTTTATCCAAATAGCATCATCCTAAACGCCCCGCTCAGCGGATCAGAGGATTAACCACCATTTGCGAAGCGGAGATACAACCACTTCAGCAGGCACAATGCACAGCAGCACCATACCTGCGGTTTGGAGCAGGACCAGTAGAAGTGGGTTAGTAGAGAGGATCTCAACCTCTGCCTATCAAAATGTCCTATTTTTGATAGGACACACAGTTCCTGTTCTGGGGGTTATTGGTCTTTTTATTTTCTCTCTGACCCTGGCGACAGGGCGGGCAAGTGAGGAGGATGAACCCCAGCCCCTTGCAGCGGCTGTGATGGATGGGTGGCAGTAGGGACGGGATTACATCGCAGAATATGGGGGATGAATATAAAACTATTCTGATTTTTATCTATAAAATGACATCAGTATATTGCATAGATTGGTCCTTGCAGTAGACGTCAGACACCAAAAAAATTTGACAGATACAGAGGATAGCGGAAGGCAAAGGAGTCGGTGCGTGGTTGCACGGTGGTAATACCAGGGTAGCAGCCAGAGCGGGTACAGACCTCACCGTACGAATAATGGAAGGTGAGAGTCCGCTCCCATGTCACAGGTTGAGAAACTTCCCGTCCAAAGAATTAATTCTGCGGAGGGTTATATTTAATGTGGCCAAAATCAAACTGGGAAGTAAAAGCAAAAATTGAAATGAAACCGGTATGTTGTTCATGAAAGTCACTTCAACTACCGCCGATGCATTTTGCAGCAGAGATTATTGTGCAAATACAATCGAGTGCAAAAAGGACGGCGCTGGAATGACGTTTGAACCTCCGAATATCACTTGAATTGGAGATCACCTCTGTAGCCACAGAAGCAATATCGGGAGGCTGCAAACTAAAGAAATGTTTGTATGCTCCAGCAACTATTTTACAGCACGTTTGTCCTCTAAAATGAGCAGACTAAACCCATCCTGAGTTATTGAAGAAATCACTGTTTTGAGAACAAGCAGACCGTTAATTGACCGGTTTCTGGTCCCCAGCTCGGTAATCAGTCTTCCCGTACCGCCGCTCCTGATGACCAGCAAACTGTCTCCAACCTTCTGGTTGTCAAGAAAATTGTGACAAGGCAAATGTCAGATCATGTGGAGCCTTCTGAATTTTTTGACCCCTTCAATCTGTTTTCCAACCTGGGTATGGCAAAGAAGCTGTGTTGGACTAATTGGTTGTCTCTCTTCTCCAGGTAGTGGATGAAGTCCAGGTACATAATCTGACTGTTTTAGATGAGCAGCATCCTCTCTTTCACAGTCTTATGTCCTTATGTCAACCACTGCAGGACTGCGCTGGAAAAGTTCCTTTTTTGCCAAAGCTGGAGCAGAAGATGTTGAGGTCATCGACGCTGTGCAGCTGGTTTGAGCACTGCGCAACGGAGGCTGCAGCGTGTGTATGACTGTTGCAAAAAAAATGTCTGATTCATCTTCACCAAAACACAAAATATTGCAGCTGCTGGGAGGAAATGATAGCTTGAAAATGTTGCACTTCCATTTTTTTGTTTCAACCAATGCGCTATGCTGTAAGGTAGAATACTCTGTATTTGAAATGACCTACATAACCATTGATCTTGATTCACTAAATTGCCCTGCTCTGTGCTCGGTAGCTGTTATCCTGGACGGTTGTTTTCTTGGGCTTTCTCTTAAATTGTTTCTTGCCATTGGCAGGAAAACATTGTGAGAATTGTGGAGTTAGATATGCTTTTTAAACAGTAGAGACCGTTTTCTCTGGAAAACTGGAAAAATTCTGTTTGGGAACTATAGGGGAAAACTCTACGAAAATTCAGATTCCAGTCCTCTTTCCAGTGTCACTTAGCTTATTTTTTTTTCTTTTGGGAAGCAAAAGCAGGTTAATAGCATTGGTTTCAGAAGGAAATGTTATTATTTTTGAATGGCTCTTGCCATTTGCCTAAGATTTGGGGGTACAGCAGAACCCTGGGGAAAAGCGCCCAAAACTCTTGGAGAGCACCAAAACTTTTTTCAAATGATTGCCCATTTATGGGGGTTCGGTACGTAGCCTGCTAAGCACTCCGGTTGGAGTGCATTCCATTTCCTACATACTTCTGCCAATTGCAATATTTGATCGTCAGCAATCAATCAAACTTGAATTTGGTGATCTGGGGAGGAATTAAAATATAGAGCCTTACATGCTAAGAGGCAGCAGTGTTGGGTAAAACTGGCTGGAAACCTCGGAGCCAAATGTTCCCCAGACTTCAGAAAACGGTGTGTCGTAGTTGTACGTTGCTGGCTGCCTTGTGCCATGTAATGCCTGCAAATGTGGGGGATAAGTAATATCGAAAAGTAATAGGAAATGTCCTGTCTCTGCGTTCACCAGTGGGCTCATCCCTGTGGTGAACATCCTCATGGACCCCGTGCAGGTTCCTTACCCGTCACTGGAGGTCCAAAGGCACCAGCAGCACGGCAGGACACCACTGGAGGCGGAGGCTTGCGTCTTGACGTCAGCTTCTGATGACAACGAGCAAAACCTGACACAAACCGCTGCTCCAGATGACCGGGTGATAGCGGTTCCTGTCCCTGGCCGCGCGGTGCAGAGCCAAACCCACGACCCGCAGCTGGAGGACTCTGTTTCAGGAGGTAAGGTGGTAGATACCGCCGTCTCCTGCCAAGTCATTTGTTGAGATGCTGCACAGCGCTGCGTGGTGTGTCCGTCGGCGCAGGTACCGGGTGACACACGTCCAGAGGAGGCAAGCAGCGGAGGTAACCTCAGGGACACGCTCCGGAGCCCAGTCCCACTGGCACGGCAGCGGGAATCACTCCGTAGCTGCAGTCACTTTTTCACAGATACCAAACTCATGGTCCCTCTTTGGATGCGTTTGCAGTGACTTATATGTAAATAATAAAAGCCCCGTGCCTTCATCTCTTTGTAAGGATCATAGGTATGCTTGTGTAAATGCAGATGGTAATTGCAGACAGCCCTCTGGCTGCTGGTGAGCTGCCAGCGTCGCCCTCCCTGTCAAAAGGCATCACGGCTTTAAAGGGGGGCTACTGAGACAGAGCACAGGGGAGGGGGAAAGGATCTGCAGTAACGAACTGGAAACGCTCATATTTTACCTGAGAATACCACAAAACTCGTCTCACCCTCTTGTACAAACACAGCAGAACTTTTCTGAGCATACAGTCCAAATCATTCCTACACTGCGTTCTCGTTTAAGCATTAAAATTCAAGGTAGTTTGAAATTGGAGATGAGTATATGCACATTGCAAATGTAGATATATCTTGCTGAGTACACAGCCCATAAAATATGTAGTGTAAGATCACTCATTTATTTAAAGACGCTTTTTACTTCAGATGGAAAATGACACAAATCTAAATATTACAATGCCAAGTAATGTGTAACTGTCTGTATGTTATAGCCTTAACACTATACTTTTGATGCAGAAGAGATATAGCAGCTGCACTTTAATTTCAAGCAAATTGATCCCAGATGTAAATGTTGTTTTGTTCCATGGAAGATAGTGCACAGGTAAAGCAAATATCATTGGTTTATAGTCCAACAGAGTGTTGCAACAGGATCCAGCCTCTTCTGCCTGGGCACACATAAAAGCCTGGTGGCTGCGACGGAGTAGGATGCCTGAAAAGGATACCGTAAAAAGAGACAGCTTTGCTTTTTACCCTTTAAGAATACAACCACCTGTGATCTAAGCAGCTGTTTTGAAGCCAGGAAAGCTTCTTGGTTTGTCAATTGTCCTGCAGGCAAAATCTAAATTTGGCTTGTTTTCCATTTCGTTCGCTTCACATTTTGTAGAAGCATTTTTCTCCCGCCGTATTTATGTTTGGCATAAAAGCAAAAAAACCCTATATTTACTGACTCAGTAAGCCACTCCTGTCAAAGTAAAAATAATAGTAGTAATTGTGCTTCACTTTGCCTGGAGATACCTCAACGTCAGTGGCACCACGGGCAATGTATGAACAGCATAATAGTTTCTTTATCATCCTCTGCATATAGACGATAGCAAAGTCCAAATATCCTGCTATCACATCTCTTCTTTTGAACAAAGATTTTTTATTTTTTGTGAAATAGGCAACCTGCTTGTCCAAGGAGGAGAAACCCGCAAAAGACACTTACCCCATTGCCACTTCCCAGTACCAGAGCTCAACCCGGAGCTCACTAAACTCATCCAGAGGCAAGAGAAGATCTCTCAGGTCAATTATTTCTCCTTTTTTAAAAACTGCAGATGTAGGACTATTTTACCTGTGTGGGATCTGGCTGTGCAATCTTTTCCTGTGCAGGCTGGCTGCTTTTAGGTCAGGTCTGCACATGCATTTATTCTGGTTTCATGAAGGCTGTGATTTAGTTAAACTGGGGGGGATACTCTGTTTGGATGCTTCTAAATCAGTACGGTTTGAATTGATGTTTAACTGACTGAAGTTAAACATTTGAGAGCTCCTCTGCTTGATAGCTACGCTGATTGAACTCTATTTCCTTCTGAATCAGTCTAGGCAAATCAGTGCACAGTTGTGCGCTGGATGCGTTGCCTTTCAAATACCAAAATATCTGAATAAAAGTATATATAACATATGTAAAAGTGTTACTGAAGGGCAGGTACAAGACAAAACTGTGGCACTCCTGCATAGCCAGTATTTTTTCCCCATACAGTGGAGGGAATCGTCTGAATCTGTCACAGATGTGTGTAAGGTGTGTACAACCTTATGTAGCAACTTCTGCAAGTATTTAGCAGTAAGACGTATTGGCCATATTCTGAAGTCCTTAGTCAGATGGAACCTGCCCAGAGGTCAATGCGAATCTTGATTAATCGATTTATTCAAAACCACCTCACTGTTTCTGTATGGTTTTGAAGCACGTACCTTTGAACAGAATGCAAAATTAGAATTAAAATCAGGCCAGGACATGGGAAGACGCAGAGAATGTTTGTCCATGTGAACGAAGGGTGTTGCAGAGAAGGAAATGTTAATTTTTCGGCGGCGGTGGGCTGCGGGAGGAGGCTGGGGCGGGAGCGGGGACGAGGATGCGTTTGCCGAGAGGAGGTCACGGCGTGCACTCAGCCCCGGCTGCTTGACAGAGCTGCTGTATAATAGCAGGGCACTTACCTCAAATCATAGGTTGTGAAAACTGACATTTCCATTCAAATTACTCCAATAGCCAACCGTTCCCTGGTGCAACTTCTTCTGTAAGTGACACGGTGACAGTGATCCAGGAATTTAACTTGCTGTTGTCTCGTTCCAAGTGGAATTATGAAGTTTGTGACATGCATTAGGAGGATGGCTCCTGGTCGCAGCCGGTGCTTTGTGTGTCTGTGCGATTAATCACAGGTTGAGCGCAGAGCCCGGGAAGTTTTGTCAGCTCAGGATAGCTGTCCCTGCTGTGAACCGCCTCTTACTGACTCCTCTCCTCCTCGTTTCCCATTGTCTGAGCGAAAAGCTACCGCTCCACTGAAGTTTTCCTGGCACCTCCTTGTTCCTTGAGATTTTTTTTAAGTCTCTGTCTTTAATTATGACGGGCAGATTATCTGTTCTTGACACATGAGTACATGATGGTCACATTGCTGTGCTCCCTCCTCTCCTCAGGGATGCCTCTCGGATTCTTTTTTTTTTTTTTACAACTTGACTTTCATTGCAAGTTACCTTTTAAATTTCTGTCTAACCTTTTAAGCAGGAAGCCTTTTCTGTTCATAAAATAAGCCAGCAGATTTTGTGATTCGAGGTGTTTGCCATACACAGGCTGAAATTACATATAATTTTTGCCCAACTTTACTTTTGTATTACATGGTCAACCATAAAACCCCTTTGGTTTGTTGTACTCTGCAACAGATACCGCCAAACTGGCTTTGGCTTCAGCATTTGGTGCTGGAGCCAAAGCATTTGACAGTGGATTACCTGCCTGTGCCTTAGAGGCTCCTGGACAAATCTCCACCGATCTGCTGCCACTGATGAGCAAGGCAGCAGAACTCAAGGTAGGTCCTTTGTACGCCATGGTGGCATCTTTCAGAAGAGGGTCCCAGGACCCATCCAACGGTCAAGCTGGTACGGCCCCACAGAGCTGGGAGAGATCGGGACGTGGTGGGGTCAGGCTATGGGCCCCCTTGTTCTACCCCATTCCTCTGCAGAGAAGCTGGATGAGGACATGGATCCTACACACCGTGTGAACCAAAACCAGCAATGGCCCTGAGCCCCACTCACGGATCTGAACGTCCTCGAGCTCGAAAACCATCCCCATCTGGATCTCGACCTGGCTTATGGTCATCTTCCCTCAAAACTCATTTTTGTAACTTGATAACCAGCAAATATATCAATCAGTTATTAAGGAAAATGTAATTATAAAGTCATGTTTATCTATCTTTGAGAAAAACTAGGCCTCATTATTGCTGTCACAGTCAGAAGAATAATTAATGTCAAGTTTTTATAGTGAATTCATTACCTCCTTGGGCAGGGAGTGACTCTAACCATATTTTACGGAAAAGCTTTCAGAAGAAGAAAAAATCTAGTATGTGCTAAGTGTCTGTGAGTCATAGTCTTCACTGCCTGACAACAGAAGTCAATAAACCAAATACATTGACTGTTTGTTGATTCAACACCATGCACCATCCACGAATGAAGACATTCTGTTAAATTAAGATTATTCCATCATTTTCAAATTAAATCCTCGTAGAAATATTGCATCTCAAATGCTCTGCGAAATGATGCATAAGCAACGTGTTCAGAGGTCAGTTATTAGGGGTATATATGTTATCCTGGAACATCAAACTACTCAAAGCTTACACTTTGATCTTACTTCCAATTTCCTGGAAGATAATTCTGATTTCTGTTGAATCCCTGGGTTTGGATGATGTCTGTGCTAGGTATTCACCACAACCATTTTTTTTGTACGACTAATTTCACATCTTCCTTCACCCATCATCCCAACATTTCCTTTACCTGAGTCATCTGCTGCACATGGTTCCCCTTGGGTTTGAGCTAAGTGTTTGAAAGCAATGGGAAGTGTCCACTGGGGACTGTGACCTCTGGGGTTTAGATCAGGTGCTCTGCTACTCAGTTTTCATTCCTGCTTTTGGACCTGCAACAGCCCAATCATCTGCAAAGGTTTAAAAGCTCGTGAAAGCTTCTTCAGTCTTCAGAGATGTCGTGTCATTACACTGCGCCATATGTGCTGGTATCAGTTGGCCACGGTTGAAGCTTTCAATAAATTCCTTTTAAATATGACTTTATGGTTTTCCACCTGCAAAGAAATGCAGCCTAATTTACAGACTGCTGTTGTGTTTATGTTCATTTTTGAAGACACATCCATCTATTGAGAAAAGGTCTGACCAAGACTGTGGAAGTTCCAGCTAAAGCAAAGGTGGGGATTAGATACGTCCCGAACCAGAACTGTCTAAAACTTTGCTGTTCTAGCCTTAAGAAAGGAAACTGCAGAGTTACCCTGCTGGGGCAGTGCTTCTTAGCAAGTCAGGGTACTTCTGAAGGAAAAAAAGGTACAATCTTTATTCATTTTTTACCCTTACCTGGAATCCCCGAATAATTTATATATGTTTGTTTCAAAGCAGTTCCATGATACTGTGGATGCTGAGCTCTATCTGGGACTTGATAGCCAGCTTAGTGCTGTTGAGCTGACTCAAAACATCCTTTTGATACTAAATATTTCTTCACACTTACGGAAGGGTCGTATCAATACAAGCAACCCTAAAACCAGAAAACAACATGAGAAAATGATCTGGTTGCTCAATTCCCTGCAGTGGACCTGCTTTGAATATCATAACGAAGGCCACAAGCACTTCAGTTTCTTGATGTGAGAGGCCTCTGGAAATTGTTGAGATATCGTATTCCTGCGAAAGGAGATGTGCCATCCTCGGGAAGAGGAAAGCCCCCATCTCGTGCAATGCCCACCGCTCCCAGCACTGCTGGAAATACAAAATATTGGGTGGTCCATCCACCTTGCACAAGCATTTGTAGGCACCGCACGACCCTGCGGGGAGCTCCCGGTTGTCTCAAGGCACTTTTACACAGAGCAGAAATGCTAAAAAACATAAGTATCTCCCCCAAAAATGCTAATGAAGTATGTGTTCAAGGCTGTCAAAGAAAGAGTGAAAAAGGACTGGAGCACAGAAAAGAAATTTAAAAAGTTGGGGGTGATGCAGTGTTCGCAATTAATATTCTGGAGACCACATAGGCTTTTGATGAGAAATAAATAAAGCCCAACCAGTTTAGTGAATATTTAGCTACCTTCAGAAGTTTTGAGAAACACCACTTCCCCTATAGCGAGAAGTAACGGCTTTAAATCTCCCGTGGGCTGGCCGAAGAGGGAAGCATGTGTACCGGGTTTGGGTTGAAGGAGATAGGCTGTAAAAATAGTGGCTTTCATTAAGATGAATCACAGCAAACGTAACAAAAAAGTGCTTTGATACGACGGTGAATAGAGGATTAACTGCACAATGCTGCCGTTTTTTGAATTCTGTGTGTCTCCTATTTGTTTTGTGTTTGTTCGTGATGCCAGCAATAAAAATAATGTTTGGCTGCTAAGTGAGCAAGTGTGCTAAAAAAGGGCTTTCTGGTGCCCAGAATCTGTTTGTCAGCAGGTGACTGCTGTGGGGAGAGAGAAAGGGGAAAGCTGCTCTTGGTTTATTTTCAAGGGCTGAAATTTAACGCTGGGAACCCAATTCATATTTTATTTCTTAGCAAAACTCTTATCTCCGTAATTGTGAGCATGCACATACACCAAAAAAAAAAAAAAAAGAAGATACAGCCCATCCAGCCGTGCAGGGCGGGTTATTTATAGAAGATCTCTGCCTTTTGTCAGATTGGTGGGCTAACGATGTTCTTCCCGAATAAACCCTATTCTGTGCAGCAGAAGAGGAAGAGTCCTGCGGAGAGTGTGCATGTAAGCTAATGTCCGCGAGACAGAGAGGGCTGTGGCAGAAAACGCTGCTGAGCAAAATCCCCAACAATCTAATCATGATCTCTGGTAGTCAGTGAGAGCTGCGGGAGAAGACGTTGTATAAAGCAGACACATCCAGGAAATAATGCCTGTCCAGTGCAGCCAGATGGAGTGGGTATATCCTGACAAAGCATTTATTTTAATAAATGTTCAATTAAAATTATTTCTGTAGTGCAAGCATGGTCCAGAAGTAGTATGGGAATTAATAAGACTGCTGATAGAAATAAACATTAAGGTAATTGTGCACTAGTTAAGAATGACGGTTATAAAAAATAAAGCTTAACATTTCTATAGGATTATTTTGCGTATGTACAAACCAGAAAATGTTAGCTCAAGCTATGATTTAAAATGATGTTTTTAAAATTCTAGCTCTTTTTTGCACAAAAAGTCACCCATAACAGTGCCGACTCTTCCTGTGCTCATGCAACGCGTCAGTAATCTGTAGGTTTATATAAATACAGTAACTGAGGAAAAACTCCACTAGAAACTTTTATCTGCAACATAGCATATACACTTTCTAATCAAAAGTTTATGATAGCAGAGATCTCAGATGAACAGAGGAAGATTTTTCTGGTTTATACCTTCATATAACCCCATTTATGTGCGAATTTGTGGGTACGTGAAGCCCATATTGAGTGAGTAGGGCTCTTCATGCGGGTAAAATCGTGTACGTGCTTAAGTATTGCCCGAGACAGCGTCCAAGCAGATGCTTAGCAGCAGGTTTTTATTTTATTAGTTACAACTTGGTCTTCATCCTTCTGTGAGTTTGTTTATCCAAATGCAATCTGTGTCTCAGGTTAAAGTTTTGGGAGAGTACCTGTGGTGTGGTTGCAGCCTTCATGTTCAAGTTGACCTGAAAATAAACAGAAGCTGGACGTGTCGGTGGCAGGGATGGGTCTGACACTTATTAGCAGAGAGCCTGGAAATGCCAGAGCTGAAAAGGTTAAGTTCGCAATTTATTTTTAAAATGAGAGACTTGGCGTTTGTCTGGCAAAATATTACAATGTGTAGTTTGGGGTTTTTTTAGTGGTGCTTCATGTAGTTCAGTAGTTAGGCCTGAGTGGTTATCTCAGATCTTTTCCCCATATTTTGGACTTTATTTCTGCATCTGTTGAGGTGATGATGTTTAATGCGCCCAAACACTTCTGGAAAGTAGGCGCCGGGCTTCACACATCAGTACGTCCAACAGCGCGTGTCCTTCTGCACATGCCACCGCTTGCTCTGCTGTGTTTCCAGCGCTGCATGTCACCCGTGGCCGGTGCAGGATCGCGCCTGGCAAACCAAACCACGCTGGCCACGGCAGAGATACCGTCCTGCAGCCCGTGCTCCCGGCCCAGCTCCGGCGCCCACGCAGTGAAACACAGCAGGCGAGCGTCTGGCTGCCCCTTCCCGGCTGGGATGGTGCACGCGTATACGGTTACGCTGTGATAAGAGAAAATCAAATTTAAGCTGCGCACCATCAGTAAATCTTAAAACAGCTGAGTATTTCTAAAAATAAGGCTCTGGAGAAGTGTCTGTGACCCAGAAAGAAAAAGCTTTAGCAGGGTCTAAAATTCCTGGGATTTTTTTCTTCCTGCCACGTCTCCTTAACCTGCTGCTTCAACGCCTTGGTGGCTGCTTCAGATCTTCCTTCAACGCAGTCACCCAGGGTGGACGCCCAGCACAAAGAGGACCAAAACCCGAGGCTGCCCCAGCCCATCGGGATGTTCCCTCCGGAGCGGTGGGCGCGAAGCATCCCGGGGAGCCCCAGCTCACCGCCACCGCGTCCAGCCGCCTGACGCTGCTGCTAACCGCCCCGCCAGAGCTGCAGAGCCGGTTCATGCAAAGACGGTTAATGGTCGGCCCACCGGACGATCGTCCCCCAGCGTATCTGCCAAGCGCCCAAAGCTCCCACAGCCACGGTGTTGACTCCAGTGGGCGGCTGGGACCCGGCTCCCTGTTAGCCGTTCTGATGGGGACTAACCCAGGTCGCAAATACTCGATGTTGAAACTCGAGCTGCCAGTGTACCTAGGGGAATGAGAACAAGGGGAAGGGAAACATTGGAATAAATTTAAATAAGAAATCTATTCAGTGAAATAAAAAATGATTTGGTTTTTGCGTTACCTGCAAGCAGAGGAGCTAAAGACCAGTCGTGAAGGTGCTTCCACGTGTGAGTAGCTCCACGCCAGAACAGTCCTTGGGAGTGCACTGTGCTCACGGGTGAAAAGCAACATGTAAGCCTTCACAGGCTTCAATTCTAAACGTTCAGTTTATTTGTGACAATAGTATTTGTTCATTCCTAATGAATAAATATTTCAAATAATACTGTTACTTTACATTTTCTAAATGTTGTTAAAAATAACACGTGCATTAATTTAGATATTACACGCTGTACAAGTATGGGCACTGTAGAGGATGTGAGTTAAAAGACTAGAGCTGTATTTTCATTTTCAGGCCACTAATAATGCTCGCGGCTCCATTACCATATTTGATATACGCCTTCCCATTCCGTCTGAATTTGCTCACGAGAAATACCTTAATATTTAAATCGTCACACCAAGTATTAAAAGGTTTTGCTGTTTTCTCCTTTCACTCCGAGCACAAACTAGGTGCGAGCTATGCATCTTTAAAGTCAATGCATCTCTCCAGTCATTACAAAATGGGAAATAAATAAATAAATAAATAAGCCAAAAAACCCAAGGGCTGGTAATTTAGTACTAGAAAGTTAATTCAGGAGACCTCTAACCTTTAAACCGCCATGTGACTATTGATTTTCAATATTGCGCGGGTCCATGCCACCCTAAGCGTGTAGTTCAGCAGATTCAGAACAGTTTTTTCCTTATCAGTTCAGTCCCCGAGTACTTGTGCATTAAGACAACAAATACCGGCGGCTCCCGGCCTGTCACATGGCGGCCCGGCGGACGTGCCGGGTTTCTAATGAAGTTGGGCCGTTGGCAAACAGGCCATGGCGAGGGGGCTCCTCTGGCTCCTTCCCGGCTCCCAAGGGCTGTGCCACGGCCGGGGACCAACGCCGGGCAGAGGCAGCCGGGGGGAGCAGGGGGGATGCGCTGTGCAGTCGGGGG
The DNA here is from genome assembly GCF_018139145.2 of Gymnogyps californianus. Classification (NCBI taxonomy): domain Eukaryota; kingdom Metazoa; phylum Chordata; class Aves; order Accipitriformes; family Cathartidae; genus Gymnogyps; species Gymnogyps californianus. The sequence goes on along the minus strand of NC_059476.1, from coordinate 2,001,709 downwards.
GAGCCTGAGCACGGCCGATGCTAACGCGGGGTCCCCGAAAAAACCACTGCCTTCACGCCAAAGCATTTCTATTTAACGTTTAATTGTATTCCCCACGGTAATTTGAGGATCGTAAGGTTTCTAAACCTGCTTTTCCCCGCCCAAGAAGCAAACGAAGATGGAAATAGTGGTGATGCTCCAAGACGCTCTGAACCCCGGTGCCTGGATTATGCGGTAATACCAGGACATGCTACTTTAAACACCTTCCTCCTTTCGTAATCACCAATTAGTTAAATCAGCGGCGGTGCCCGGGCTGGTGTGCTGCAGGCCACGCGCACAGCATCCCCGACTCGGATGAAGATGTGTTTTAACCCGCGCACCTAAAAAAGACTTCAGCCTTCCCTCCTCCCCCCAGCTTTATTGATTATTGAAAATGTTACATCCCGGGGAGGAAAATGTCATTGCTTTAAATACCAGCATTAACAGTTGGTAAAAGTTCTTTTTCACTGAGGCGTGTGTGATGAAGAAAAATTAAACAATGGAAAAGACGGAGAAATATACGGAATTTAAAAGAAAAAAAAAAAATCATTTGCGCGTTAACTCGACCGAGAAGGAGCTTCACTCCCTGAAGTAAGCGGCTTAAAAGCGAACGCGTCTCGTACTGGACTTTTTACTGGAACAGTGAAATATATAATGAAATTCAACAAGGAAACTGGAAAAACAGCCAAATTGGTGCAGCAAAGTGGTTAATAGGATCATTAGCCTACTCGCTGTATTTTTTTGGACATTGTGTGCCTGTACCGTAGTCCTCGAGAGCAGATTGCAGGAACAGGCTGACAGTTACCCGCTAACTCAGCAGTGCTGGGTGCAAACTGCCATCTTCCTGTGGATTTACAGCTGCCACTTCTGCTACTTCAATTAGTTCTATAGCACACAGATGTTGCTTAAATGTTGCTGCTAATGATACTGCAATAAGCGTAAGATTCATGCCATATTTTGAGGCACGTAAATTTCTCAAGTGGCACAATTAAAGTGGAAATATTAGGTGGGGAGAACTTGGCAGTCTCTCCAACTTGGAAAGCGCACCCGCTATGCAATAATGGGTCAAAAATTCATTCAAGTTTTACTGCTGTTCAGAGTTTTAAAAGACTTTTCACAGTTGAATGCAAAGTAGTAAAAAGCAGAGTATTAGGAAATGAGAATGCTGTTCTGTTATTCAGACATGACTTTTAATTTCAAATTGAAATCACATGCTTACCTTCGCCGCGAGGGCTGCGTGTTGCCTAGCCGCACCGCCAAGATGCAAAAGGAATAAATAAAAAGTTTTCGTTAATAATGATTTAATTGCTGCGGCTGCGCGAAGGTTCGGCATGGCAGTTATATTAGCGGGGGGGGAAAAAAAGAAAAAAATGGTTTCCCAAATCACACACAGAGACAGCATCAATCATTTCCGAAGCCAGATGTAGCCTCCAAACTGCAGCCTGACAACACATCTCCTGTTTGTGCAGCCACCAAGCAATTATACTTTCCATTATATCTCCCAATGACAGATCTCCAAACCCAGGGCTGTAAAAATTAGAGTTTGGGCTTATACAGTTGTGTCAGGTCTTAAAAAAAAAAATAAGAAAACTTATCATGGCTGCACTGTTTATGAGCTTGTCAAAGTACATGTACATAATTTTCATCAAAATTTCTTTTACCTCATTTCCAATCCTTCAGGATTAGATTTATCAGCAGCTCATTCGGGGAGAGCTCTGTGCGTGCGTCCGAGCGGCTTTTCCACCTGCGAGCAGGATCCGGAGGGGAGCCTGTTGGGTTGGCTCTGGTTGTGAAACGCGTAAGCTTTTCTTCATCCCAAATATTTCTCTTGTTCAAATTGTTTTTAACGTACTGCCTCGTGTGTCCACCAAATTTGAGGTGTAGCTTTTAAAAATGGTTTTACATCTCCGTCTCGTTCGGTACGTACGTCACTGCAAATGCATTTTGATGGGGAAGAAGTACCGGTGGCAGCACTGAACCGGGAGGCAAACCCAAAGACAGATAGCTGGAAATCCAAAGATTATTTCCAGTTAATGTTTAATTTATTTATACCGGGGAAAGATTAGCAGGCGAGCACTGATTTTGAAACTTCCAGTATACGCAGTATTTAAAGGATGAAGTTAAATGTTAGGAAAAGCAATCAATAGCAAACTAAGGGCACGCCAGGCCGGCGAGCATCAGCGCCTTGTATCTAAATTACTGATTTTCTACCACGGCGCCCGAACGTTTCCATTTCTCTGCGTGGCTCCATCCCACTCCTGGTTTGGATTATTTAACAGCAAATCTTACAGATGTCAGATTTGTCTTGTTCCAAGGCAACAAGGACAATAAGTTCCAGCTGACCTCAGGACAATGAATCTTGCAAGAGCGCGGTGTGTGTTTTATACCGGCGGTGAACAGCTCCCGTGTAATTGAGAGAGAGGGAAATGTCACCCTCGCCTCGCTGTTGACACGGCACTGTCTGTGTGCAGAGGCAGCCCCAGACCCCGCAAACGGGGAGGAGGCAGCCGACGCAGGAACTTCTCCTTCCTTCCTTTTCCCCCTTTTTTTTTTTTTGCTTTATTTTTGAGCACGGCATCGTCCGGGCCAATGCGCACGATGAGGGCCCGTTACGGAGGATGGGGTGGCAGGAGGGGACGTGCATGGACCCTGGAAGAAGGGGTTTGAAGCTGTTAGCCAAAACACTTCTCTGTTTCTCCATCTTTTTGTGGTCCTAACTGCCTCGTTGTGCATACAGCCCCGCGCTGCATTAGGAGACAGTACATTTTATTACTAGGTTGCTTGTTCCCCAGCTGGCCTGACCGCTACAGAGAGTCGTTTGATTCCAAACAATTATGTCCCATTGAGCCATATTAGCTAAATAATTACTATTTCTGGGAATGGCCTTGATGCCGAGGATCAAATGGGTCTGGTTGCTGATTGCGGCTGCTTGGTTTACACTTGTAACGCAAGGTGTTGGGCTCCGGTTGACATGAGATACTCACTGTACGCCAAAGTCCATGACTTTTCACAATAACATTAAAAAATTACCTTAATCCCACAAACTAATGTTTCTTTGCCATTTGTCAGGATGTGGGCTGCTCAGCAGGAAAAGAGTCTTCTACTGGATATGGAAAAGGTTATACGGAACATCTTTTGAGCACAAAAATGACCAATTCACCCCAGCTGAATGCAAGCCAACGTGCCAGGACGTCCATCAGCTGCGGCGCCGGCCAGTCCTGCCGCCTCTGCCACCCCCAGCATCAACCCCTTTCCTGCCTTTAAAGTACTGACATTGCAAATGGCCAGAAAACACAGGGATTTGGGGCAAGGCGCGGTGGTTTTTGCAGGGCAGAGCGGGGATGGCCACGACAGCGTCTGAGCCCGGCTCTCCTCTCCGCCAGTCTCGAGGGTACCCCCATGTCTTCCCCAGCCCCTTATTTATTTATTTCAGCTCCACTCCTGTTGAACTCCACCCAACATTGCTGCTGCTTCAATGGCACAAGCTGGATCCTGGCTTTCCTGCGATGTGCAGGTATTTAGTAATTGTGCTGGGTCATGTAAGGAGGACATCGATGCTCGATGCTTCTCCTGTTTCTAGAAGAAGATGCTCAACATATCGGGCCTCACTGTAAACCAGCTTGTGTCAAGCCTCCTTTTTATAAAATGCCCATAGAAATGTTATTAACCAGGTGCCCTGGGTATTAACTATTTTCTTCCCTCAGTGAACACAACTATTAATTTCCAAATAGTTATCCATGATTTCCCCTCTAAAAAAGTGACAGGCTTTGCTAAATGTGCATACTTTGGGCTTCACCGTGCAGTAACATAACTGAAATTTAATTTCTGCCAAATGAATTTGTTTTAAAACTAAACCTGCGATGGAGAACAAAAACTGAACAAAACTTTTAGTGTCAGTTTTCAGGACGAAGGCTGCAGAGGTCTCCGATTTGTGTTTGTGAAAGGGGAATCAACATGTGATGATGATTTTATGGGATTTCCAAAAAAAGAATGCCCTTTCCCTATATAATTTATTGTTTCTGTGATTCATCAAAGCTTTTTGTCCTCCAGCGTACGCGCGGTCACCTGTGATTTATGCACCAAAGGAGTAAGTAGCTCCAAAATGGAGTAGAAAAAAGCGGCTTTGCTCCAGCTATCACATCCAAACTCTGTGTCTAAGTTGCTGCAGCAATATCGGAGCTGTAAGGTAACGCACCGCAAAGTTGCCGTGGGATTATGCACTGATCTACTCAGCGATGTTATTTAGGGGGAGGAAAAAAATCAAATCAAATCAAATCAAATCTGTGTAGTTACCTTAGCAACCACCAAAGCGTCTTGTGTTTGTGCTCCCTGACAGACAGGTTGGGCCAGGGCATCCCTGGTGTAAACCCTCGCACCCGCCGCGGAGGGACGTGGTCCTCGGCGGTCCTGGGAGAGCTCACGCAGCGAAGAAGTGGTACGTGAGCTTCCCAGCTTTCGGTATTGTCGGGGCGATGCAGAAAGGGCTTTTATTTGCATTGGGAAAGATTTCATAACTCCGTCCCGCTCTGACTTTGGCAGTTTGTTTCTCATTTCAAATACCCTCTGTAATCTATTACGATATATAGGCCAGTCTTATTTCCCCCCTCGCTCCAGCCTATGTCCTCTTTCTATTTAGGAATTAATTATGATGCTATCTCATATAACTCATTAGTATCAATTAATTCTTTCCCTTTCATGATTTTATATAGCTAAATTAGATTGCCTCTTAGGAACTTAATAATCAGTATTGGACTCATTTAGACATATCTTTTTTTTCCCTTCTCCACCCAGTTTTACTTGGGCACGAGGATGCGGTGGCTGGAAATGCCCCGTCCCCTCCCGTGGGGACAGGGCTGGTGTGATGGCACCACCGTGCCCCATCTCCTTCGTCCCCACCAGCTCCGGCCTCTCGCAGCGCTGCAAGGCTTGGCCTCGCCTCACCCGTAATGCTGAATTTTAGCAGTCTTTTCTATTATTTTTTATTTATTTTGGGGCCGCATAAGATGTTATTCTTGGTTTATCAGAATGAATAGGAAATATCCTACTTCTAGCAATTGGCCAAACCATTTTGAATTATCTTCCCCTTAAATTCACCACAGGGACAGAGAGAAATGTCGAGGGAGATGTACGTTTTCCTCATTCATCTTAGTGGGGTGTTAACTTTGAAATCACAGCGTTGCTGGCATTCACATGTCTGTATTTAACTGCTTCACTGCTTACTGGCACGTCGAATCCATTCAGGGAAAAAAGCAGTAATATGATTGAATATATCTGGCAGGACCTGATATTCCCACTCATTTTGAATCTGATCCAGCAGCAGCAAAGGCAATTAAATAACAAGTTTTCTCCTGCAAAATGAGTTGCAAAATGCCCCCAGCTGCATGATGTAGGAAATACACCTTGATTTTACTAATTGCCGTGCCTGTACCTCGCCTTGGCGGTATCCGAGGCGGCTTTGCGTGACCCACTCGACGTATTTCAAATAACCAAGCCTGGGCTGGGCTGGGTTATCCCCCGCCCCGGCGCGTCAGCCCAGGCCGTGCTGCGTGCTGCCGAGTGGGGACTGTGGGCAGGGGGTGGTGAAAGGTGAGTGGATTTGCCTTGTTTAAAACATCAAACATCATCTGCCAACCTTCGGCAACGCGATGCTTCCAGATGCTCCTGCGATCAGCCAGGAAGAGTGCTCGATCTCTCGCTGCAAGTAAAGGCCAGGCTGTTGTAGGTGCAGGCTAGCTTTAGCGAGACAGCAAAACGCAGCCTAAAAAGCAGAGTTTCAGGACATCAGCCGGTGTCATTTTAGAGCCTCACCATCCCGGGCTGAAACCGAACCGTCCCGGCAGCGGCACTGAGCAGCCGTGCTCCGCTTTATCGCAACATGACCACCAAAAAGTTGGAAATTTTTGTAAAGATGGAGCTAAGAGCAAAAAAAAAAAGCGGCGTTAGATAAGTTACTGCAGGTTGCAGCACACACATGCTTGCACATGCGTATGTATAGTAAAGAAGGATGATATTGCATCTCCTTTACATCACCTGGTACTGGAAAAGTGTTACCGAAAGAGGTACCCCCATTGCAGGACAAAGCCGGCCAACATTGCTTTTTGCTACAGCAACTTTGGGAGAGCCCCACCTCCTCCTCAGAGGGACTGCTGGAAATGGCTGTATTGATCCCAAATTTTATTGTTTCCATATTCACTGCCAGATCAAACAACGGAGCCAGTGACAGGGAGAGGCAACAGGAGGGGTCTGCTGGGAAAGCAGACATACGCGAAGCGTTTTTAATAAGTAGCGTAAGGAGTGTAATTGCTAAATCCCAATTAAGGCAGATATGGGTCAAGCGAAGGAAAAAGAAGGGTGGATTTCTGTGAAAGGAGAGGAAAAGTCAAAAGGCTGAGGCTCGTAGGATAACTTTATTTCTGAGTACATTCAGATTTGCAGCTTCCTCCTCCCGCCACTCCCGCAGCGTCCGGCCACCCAGCACCCCTGCCCCGGGCTCCCAGCCCGAACCCGCCCTTCAGGGAGATGGCAAGGGAAAAAAAGAAAGGAAAAAAGAAAAAGGAAAAAAAAAGGAACCCAAAACTTTACCAGGAGGACAAAAAAAATTTTTTTTGAGAAAACTACAAGTCTATTTCCCTCAACATTTAAAGAAAATTCAATCTAAAACACATTCAGGATGGCTTTCAAATATGATTTTCACTAAAAATGAGGGAGAATGTGCTATCTGATCTATCTTTTTTTTTTCCCCAGAATGTTTTTTTTCCCCAGAATGTCTGCTCATTCTCCTAAGGGGAGATTATTGTCATTATCAACAAATTTTAACTATTATTGTTCAAATCTAAGGGTTTTACTGAATAGGCACTTCCTTTGGCTAATCAGGGAGCTACCTAGTATTATTTAATCTATTTACATTCATGTATGCAATTATATTTCATAATCTGATTATGTGGTTTATATCTTTATACGGATGAAAATGCTGAATGGTGCATTTCTTTTTTATTATATGAGTTGTCAAGTTCTTTTTGGATGGAAATAAGAGTTCAGTAACACTGCAGTGAGAAAGGCATTAATTTCATCAGCTAAATAGACCTACCAAAATAGTGCTGGATGCAAAAGGAAGGAGCATGTTCTCTACACATGTTCTGTACCTGAAGTTAATAAATTACATTAATAAAGTTAATATGCAAAGGAGATATTATTATCTGTAGTCAAAAAATGGTTTCTGATCATCACGTCCTTCAAGATACTGAAAACCAGCAGATCTTATCCTTTCAAATCTATTTTTTATTCATAGATAGGGAGAGGAAAACACATTCCCTGCTCTTCCAACTCCCAAACATATTTTCAGTTTTGAGTGAATTAGTCATTGACCTGAACCAGCTGAATACATTGAAATAAAAAAAAAAACCAAACCCAAAACGCCCTGCGTTGCTGAAGTCGCTGTCACCAAGTTTATCGCTGCAGCAGACTCTGACTCCAGGTGCTGAGCTGGTGGCTTCTGCCCGCTCGGCCATCTGAACCACTTCGAAACGCTCTCAGAAAGTATCTTCTACCTAAGACTGCTTTGCATTTAATCTGAACTATTTCTCTGAGTGGCCTTGGTCTCCTTCCCATGGCACCCCTCCGTGCTGACCCAAACTGATGGGTGAAATGCCAACCTCAGCCCGCGGTGGGTCCATGCACCTCGGCCGAGCCGTGCCCGCCTGTAATCGCCCTTCAGTGGGGTCGTTAGTCAGTGCAAGAGTATCTCAGAACTACCTTATTTTTGCAGTTTTTTATCGATTTTATTCGTCTGGTATGAAGTCAGAGGGGCACAAGACACCCACATGTGCAGCGGTCTGTACCTGCAGGTGTCGGTGCCCACCAGCATCCCCCTGTCTCAGCCCACCACCACGGCTTTATCCTGCCTCACTAGCAGCAAAGCTTTCCTAGTTAGGGGGTATTATAGACTTGCAACTCATAAATATTTAATCTTCACATTAAAAATGTGGGGCAGAATAGCCATTAGCGTCTGACAATGAAAAGGCTTTCTCTTTTGATCATGATGTCAGAAGAATGTAGGACAAGGTATTTTTTTTATTAAGGTAAAGAGAAAATTGAAAGCGATGATAGAAAACAATGTAAATTTGACCTGGAGGATGTCCAGTTGTGACTTCCAAAATGTTTATTTTAACATCCAAACCTGCTCTTTCTGCTGTCATTTGTATTTGAACTTACTGTAGGAGTGCAAAGTACAGGCAGTTCACACAAAGTAGAATTATTTATGTCAGCTTCCATTAAGAATATAAGATTTCAGCACAGAAACAAAAAAAATCTTCCTTTTCCTATCTTGGACTCAAAACGTGGCGTCCCTATAGGATGAGACTGCCGAGTCCTTGCTCATGTTTTGCCAGCTCCAGCAAACCGCCTGAAAGCCTGTCATCTTCTGCATCGACTCGTGGCAGATGAGGCCGTTCAAAGGGCACTGCCCTCCCCATCACGCGGCTTGGGAGAAAAAAACCTGTCCCCCTGATAACACTCCCACGGGTTAGTTCTATAATATTTGGGGGCAGCACCTGGAGAGCACGAGCAGATGATTTGCTTCTGTTCACTGCTTGCCAGGCTAATTAAAAAAAAAAAAAGTTTAAAATGGTTTATTGCAGATTTCTGCATTTACATCAGTAATGTAAATGTGTAGCTAATTGCTCTGCTATATATATTTATTACTCTGAGCCATTCCAGTTTCTTGGTCCTGGCGTTTTACAACTATTGAAAGCAGAGCATTTTGGACATCTTTATGTGTAATACCATAAAGAGGCTTTTTCAGGACACCATTTGTCTCAAAAATGCTGCTCTCAGTCTGTATTTTCCCTGTGCTCAGGACAGGTCCCTCCTCGGGGCTGAGCTGCTGAAGGGTCTTAGCAAGTCCCCAGCCGGGGACGTGCAGCTCTGGAGAGGGGACTAAGGTGGGCAAGGAGGGCTTGGCTTAGACCTCTGTAAAACAGCGAGTCTTCAACATTATTTCAGCAGGCTTGAGCCAGTAAATACAGGTTTAGAGCTGAAAACTAAAAGGCCTGTGAGTATTTTCCCATAAAAAACAACATTTGTTTCTTTTTATGTTTTGATAAATATAAGTAGGACTTTCTGAAAGGCTCCTGCACAGCAGCGTCTTAAGGGTCTCCCTTCCGTACTGACTACGCATGACACCCACCGCAAACGGCAGCGTAGGGGTTGGCAGAAACAAATAGAGAACGGAAAGAGGGTAAAGCATGTCTCTGCCAGGCACCCTCTCCGTCCTACCCAGGATCTGTCTCCTTTCTCTTGCAGAAGAGAATGGTAGCTCTTGCTTGTAGATGTCACTGCTCGATTTGCTGACCCACTGCAACGGCCTTGACTTCTCACTCAATGGAAACAAAAAGCCAACAGGAACCATCCCGCGAAACGGCATCCAGGCGGCAACGCAGCCTTTCAGCTGCTCGGCCTGATTTGGGATGCATCGTGGCAAAAGCACCAAAACAAGTACCTGGTCCCCAAGTCATGCAGACATGGCACTGTGGACCGAAAATGAAGCAGAACTGAATGAGAAACACAGACGCTGATCAATGGTTGAAGACCTCCGTCCTTGCAAGAAAACCTGAACCATTTTTGTCTGACATCCTTCTCTAATAAGAGTGTTATAGGAAGATTCTGTCAGTCTATTTAACTTCTAAAAAGTTCAATAGTAAGTTTCTTCTATTTTCCTCCCTCCTCATTCAATAAAAAAGACTTATGCTACTGCTTCTGCAAGCACTTATCACAGATACTACCATGATGTGGCTGAGGAGTGATGAGTTGTATTACGGGGTAGTGTCGAGGCAAACAGTGGTGCTGTGGGGAGAAGGAGCTGCTGTGGGGCTGTGGCCTCCTTGCAGACAGCACTCAACACTCAACCCCACCACGCTTCCTCCACCCCATCCTGTTTTCTGGTGTGGAACAAACTTTGTGTCTGCGCCCGAACACCCAGTTCTCCTGACAACTTTTTTACCCTTCTCTGCAGACTTTCTTCCTTTCCTATTCCACTCAGGTCATTTAACCAATGGATTTTGTATCTAGTTGCTTGTCTTCAAGATCTTCGGCATGGGAGGACACAGGTGTTATTACAGCTCTTCCACTACCAAGTTCCTCGTCCTCCTCAGCAGGAGCAGGACATTGGCTGTATGGACTTTCTGGGTTTTGTTTTGGACTTGATGCCTTGTCGGCTTCCTTAAAACTTGGAAAGAAAGGTGGTAACCAGGAATTCTTTATTTTACAAAGTGCCTACAATTTCTGTTTCACTGATTTCCAGGAAGAAAAGAAACCCTGAGCCCATTCAAAGCTGCTCTACCTGTGTAGCACGGGCATGCTGTGACACACCATGCCCCCACAGTCTTGTTCTAACATTTATCCAAAGATGTACCCAACTGCTGTTTCCATTTTAGGCCATGCTACATGCTGCGTTCATTTTGGAAACTTTTCTTCCAAATTAATTTATGCTCAGTGTTTTCCTCACACAGAGAATTTATTTGTTTAAATAAGTGTCTAAATCTATGAAGTCACTTTGGTTTGGGCCCCTGCTGCTGCTGTGCCCACCCCTTTCTGGCTTTAACCTGCTGAGTGACACAGCTCAGGCGATTTGTACGGAGGCTGCGGTCGATGGTCCTCACCCACGGACCTGGCTTCACCCCTTGGTCCATCAGAGCCTCTGGCTGGTCCCTACCCACTGCTTGGCCTTTGCTAAGTTGTCCAGGCTGTGTCTTAAGGGATGAAGTAAGTGAGGGGGTAGTTAGGGAGAAATCTTGGAAGTCCTTTTAGAGATACTTTGGACACTGCAGTGTTTGTTGGGTTCGTGACTTGCTCTGAGATGGGACACATTGAAACCAGAAAGGTGAAGAAGCACCGTGGAGTGAATTTCCACTCTATGGCATGGCCCCTACCTCGTTTAGCTTTTATTTTCCCTTTTTCATCTAGCTACGCTTGGTCTGCCCAAATAGCCTCGTGAGATGGTTATTAGAGGTTGTTTGTTTATTATTATTATTTCTACTCATTACAGTTTCAAAGTACTTTTGTGTCTGTGAAGCAAAGTCCACAGCAATTGCTTCTTTTTCTTCCTTTCTTTTCTTTTCTTTTTTAACCTTGGGACTAGAGCTGTATATGGAGCAAGGTGGTGACGGCAGCAGAACCAGTACACAGGGACCCCTCCCTCGCCAACCTCTGTGATGCTCCAGCACCTCCCACCCCGCCGGCCGGAGGCCCTGAGGCTGTCTTGGGAGGTGACTCCACATCCCGGTGCTGTCCTTTACCTGGCGAGGACTGACCTGTGGGTCTGAGCTGCGGTGGCCAGAGCCCAAACCGCCCGGGAAAACAGCGCTGAGCTGCAGCGTGTTGCCCCCAGCTCCAGCGCCCTGGCCCTCGGCTGCAGCACCGCGCTGGCACCGAGCCACCGCAGAGGCAAAGCCGCCTCTGAGCACTTGCTCCCACAACAGAACTCCACAGCGCAAGGGAAGAGATCATTCAATACAACTTTATTGGCTTGCACTGTACAATTTTTTTTCACATCTTCCTCCTTTCTCGCCTCCATCTTCCCTTTGGTGTCTCCATCCTACATTTCATGGTAGATACAGGGAACTTTAAAGTTTGTTGGCTGTATTACCCAGGCCAATTCCAGCCTCAATTTCCTTTTTTTTGTTGTTTTTTGGTTGTGATTTGGTTTTTTTTTTTTTTAGATTTTACACCATAAGCAATCTGTGATTTTTGTATGGTTGGAGCAGCGTAGCTTTCAGATCATTTCCTTGCACCCTCGCCACCCCCACTTGCTCTGTTCTGGGGGTAGTTGCTGCCTTTTGTTACAAAAGTCGTTTCTCAAACAGTTTAATTTATCTCAAGGTAAATGCAAAAAAAGAGTCACAGAACAACTGAAATCCTCTAAAAACTTTGTGGGCACCAAAAATGTACTATTTTGTGACCAATTAACTGCACCCTTTTTTTCATGATGCCCTTTCAGCACTAGTACAAAGTCAATAAGGAGGAAACAAAACCATTACAGCACAACTGTTACTTCATTTGAATGTGTAAGAAGTCAAAAAATCACAACTATATAGCCTCTATCGCTAGCATCGTACTTCAGCTGGCAAACTGCCCTACCAATGTCACCTGCTGAAATGGGGTACCAAACCAGGAGGTCTCAAATCCTCCATCGGTTAATTTTGACGTGAGCGCTGAGAAATAATATTTGATTTCTTGTCTGTAACAATGAAATTTAGCATTATGTATGAGAAAAAGAGATAGCTTGGGTTTAATTATTTAATTTATGCAATTTAAAGTTCTAGTATAGTTCATTTTATTTCAAACTCTAGTATTTTATGAAGTATCTGAGTAAAGATAATGATCACTTGTTAAATGATACGCACCAACTTTTAAAAACTTTTTATTACTCGTGGGACTTTAGGAACGTTCCTCCTTCGTATGCTTTTGTAGAGATTGTTTGCATACCCTGACTCCAGACTGGATGCTTTCTCTTCCTTTTCCTGTAAAACTCAGGGCAGTACATCGTATAATGACAAGTGACCAAAAAAAATCAATTTGTAATCTGATTTGAGGGTTTTGATTTCCTCTGATGAGTTTAAATTTCATTAAAAGCAACCTTATTCGAACATAAAAGAACTCCTTGAAGGGTAAAACAGGGAATTGTCTCAAAGAGTATAAAGAATCTAAACGCTTTTGTGCTATTTATTCACGGCATTAATTGTGAGGTCCAACAGGCAGTGTCGGTTGGCAGATGCGCCGTTATCGGCCCCGCGATCTGCACGAGGAGGGGAAAAAAAGCACAAGGGCTCACATTCAAAAATCGTTCTTTGGCGTATTGACACTTTAGTTATCAACAGCCCTTATTATCTGCTTAGCGGCGGATCGCAGCTTGCTGGTGACATAATAAGCTACAAATCACTGATGAGGCCTTTCTGCATTCTCCTAATTGTGTGTATTCTCCAGAAAAAAATTATCGTTGGGCCTCTTGTCTTGATGAGAAATTGACATTTTCTGGCGGAGCCTGGCGAGCACTATGTGGGGAGATAAGACTTATAGTTGTTTTAAAGGAGTGCAGCCATTCTTTCAGAGGCCTCTTTATTGCTCGAGTTGACCCACTTGATGAGTATGGATTTCATGAGGTCTTTTTCAGCATTTGAACTATAAAAGGTTCAGAATGACACCACCCCTTATAGACAAAAGATAACCTTGCCCTTTGAATATATTGATTCTTTATTAACTAGGCTGTTTAATGCAATGAAATGAGGCATTAGATTGAAGCCTATTTCAAGTGCTTTGAATAATCTTTAAAAGCTTGAAAGACTTTAAAAAGCTGCCCTGCAATAATTGGCATATACTTTCAGAGACTCTATTCCTTCATTTTGATTAAGGAATTTTTATCATCTTCCTATGTCTAAACTCACTATAGGCTGACACAACATATTTTCTCGCCAGGGCTATTACCAAGTCACAGATAGGGATGTGTCGTAGGTGGTGGATTGCTCTAGGACTTGTCGTTCCTAGCACAAAATGCATGGGTTTTCTTCTTTTGTATTTTCTTTGCATGGAAAGTTAGACGAACCATTTAGATGCTCATTATTCAAACCTTTGAAATAAACCTAAAAGGAAAAGCGCCAGTAGGCATCATGCAGACTTTCATCCCTATAAACCATCTTATTTTTTTAGTGGGATGCATCTGATTATGCCACCGTTTAAACACGATACACAGATACATACTCAAAAAGTGGAACAATTGTGAATGCATAATAATAAAAATCCAAAGTGCTCTATATTTTTAACATATGTTTTCATCAAACGTAAAAACTATGGAAATACTGGAGAAGAAAGGAAACATAGTTAAATATCCCAGTTCTCCTTCTTTGTAAATTGTAGCTACAGTAAGCTGCACCTTCTCCTCACACTCCATTTAACTGCGGAAACACGGGGCGACGAAGGAGAGTCTCCGGCACACGGCGTGTCATTTGGCAGTATATACACATACGCAAGCACATACATTTACTTTGCAGCTCGGAGTTGCTCAGTGCCCTCTTGAAGTTGTCAGCAGCCCTCTGGTTAATGACAGGATAAAACTCCCATAATGAACTCCCCGGCTTTACCGGGATAGGCACTTGCGTTGCTCTGCCTGCTCTGCACGCAGCCAGACCCGCGTTCCTGTACAAAACCCCTTTTTCTGGTGGCTGTGGTCACACACAACCATGCAGGCACACACTTGGCATCTGGGCTAGGGAACTCAGGGCGGTACTTCAGGCTTAGCATTGTACCTGTCTCCCACGAAAACACCCTCCGACTCGGAGGCTGAGTCATGCCCACCTCAGTGTATTTATAGTTCCAGTACATTATATGTACATCGCACGTACTACAGTCCAGAGGATGAATATTTGTGTTCAGCATTATAATTAGCAAAAGCGTTTGCTTCCTTATCAGCATTTAAAAGACGAGTACGTCGACCTTCGGTGTCAAACGCTGCATGGAAAATTTGGGTTGTGCTATGTTTAAAATAACTTTTCCTGTTTACAGACTTTTACAATAAGATATTAAAATAGAAAAAAAAAATTACTCTACTGTTACCTTCACTTTACAAAAAGGGTGTCTGAAGCACAGTTTTGGTTAAACGCTTCACCAAGGCTGAGCAACAAGTCATTGACGGGCTGCGGAGCAGAGGTCTCCTTCCTCATCCTCCTCGGGGGCTGCCTGGGCTGGCTATCCTGGGGCACCGAAAAGCCCACGTCAAGCACTGTGCTTTTTCTTAACCAAGACATAACTTCAAATTCTTCCATTTAGAAATGAAACCCCCAGTGTTGCATTTTTTTGGTTTGTGTTTAGTCACTTTTTTTAATAATCAAACCAGATAAAATTACTAAAAATGAAATTCACAGACAAGAAATACTTTAATTAAATATTGTGTAAAATGAACATTTTTTTATACAGTTAAATATATGAAAAAATGTACAGATAAAACAATCTTATTGTAGGGTCTTTAACAGTAAAATCTACCATTTAGTGAAGCTTTCCGTCTGGAGACAATGAAGCAATGAGTGCATTGACTAAGTAATCTAAAACACAAACAGATTGCATTTATGAAGAAACTTGCAAACTTTCTTAACATGTACACGTGACCTCTTCTTTAGAGCAAAACCTTACTTAGACAAAATATAACGGAGGCAATTCAGTTCCAAAGTGACTTCTCAGGCTTTTCCACTTAGCTAAGCCTTATTCGTTATCACAAAGGAAATGCGCGCGGCATTTATCAGCTGTGATACGCTGTATCGTTCTTTTAAATCCTTTAATAAACGCTTTACTAAAATGTGCATTTTTGCCCAGAAAGGAAAAAAAAAAAAAAAAAAAAGAAGATCCCTCCTTTTTGGTTAAAACTTTAATTCTGCTGCAGTTTGCAACATGTTTTGCAGTGCTGCGTTTGCAAAGTATTTAGTGCAAAGTAAAAAAAAAACAAAAACTCCACGTTTCTCTCTATGGATTTGGCACTAACAGCCACGATATACGACGGAGGTCATTCCAGTTTAAAAAGTACAGTCATCTACGGGTCTATTACAAAAAGTTCCATAAAAAAACCAATAAACCTAAATAAACAAACCCCAAACATTTAAAAATTATGTATGATCCTGATTTCACATGAAACCTTTATCTTTTTTAAACAGTGCAGGGTTCGGGAGAATGCAGAGTGCAGCAGAAAATAGACACATAAAGGAGTGATATAATTGTACACCAGGTTTGTGCTTTTTTTCTTTTTTTTACACCAGAAATCATCCAAATGAAGTAGTGATTAACAATTGTGGTGTAAGCCTGTGATAAAACAGCACAAAAGTTCTTCAAAGAAGTTCACTTTTAAGGCATCAGAGAAGTTAATGTGGCAAACGTTTTAATTAAAACATCAGAAGTGAATTTATTTTAAACTTTAGGCCTCTGAATTTTTCCAGTAAACACAGTTCAGCTATGTGGCAAAGTCATGGGTGGCAGCTAAAAATGACTTTTTACAATCTTTTTAAAAAAATTTAAAAAATTAAAAAAAGAAAAAAAAAAAAGAAGAAAAATAATGCAACCACAAAATAGATTCATCTTTTCTGTGGCTGTATCACATGCACATATTCTACTAGTATTCATTACAGCCATGTGGCACAATTTTGATTTGACTATACAACAAACAACTTTTTTTTCAAAATTATTTGTTCTGATAACTTAAAAATAATATAAAAATAAACAATGAATTTGACTTTTCCTCAAAAATAAAAAAAAAAAAAGGATGGAAAGTCTAAATAATAGCAACTTTATGAAGTACAAATGAAATGTACGGACACTAATTTATTTAAAAGAAAAACATGAAGGCAACGGTTCTTGGCTTAATGCTATTCTCAGCATCACAATACCAGGCCATGACAAAAACCAATACATACAAGAAAAAAAAAATGATGAAAAGCAATATACAAAATTTCAAAGATAAATACAATATTTATAGTTGATATGTTACAAAATAAATTCCCTTAGTGACTGCAAGTGTTTATGTGAAAGAAAGTGTTGCAATGAGTAAGACTATTTTATTCCTTATAGGCTTCATAAGGAATAAAATTTGCTTTTCTAAATATTTAAGTGGATCTGAAAAAAATTCAAGACAAGTGTATAAATATTTAGCTACAACTTTGGCAAAATCACAAAAGTCTACAATTTTATAACCACATACAAAACACATTAGGGAAGAAGGATCTAGAAGTCAAAAGGACAATTTTCTGGTACAAGAAACATAGACTTCACAGTAGCCTAAGAATGCAATAGTATACAGTGCTAGCAAAAGTTGAAAAAATGTTGCAGATCACACTTGCTTAACAGGAAGCTCTAGCAGTGGAAGTATATTTTTTTTTTTTTACCAACAGACAGTAGCAATTTTTTTCTCTGTCAGTGTGCTTGTTGAAGGCAAGAGAATTCAATATCAAAGTTACAATTTCTAACTACAATAAGTTACAAAGTTCCATTTCATTAAGATGAAGTTAAGCAATGATAAACCCTCCCGCGCCCGCCCCCGTGCCCCGGTTTTCGTTTTTCTAATCATATATTCATCCTTTTTTTTTTTTTTTCCAGTTTGATGGCTCATAACCTCCTTGGCCCCCTTTTTTCCACCACAAAAAAATATTTCACATTATAGAGATACACAACCATTGTGAATCTAGTTATGAGTACAGAAAAATGTTCGGAGGCATTTTTCATCAGTGTTTCATGATAATCAAAATGGTGCATCCACAAAGTTTCTCCCAACACATAGCAAGTACTAGACATAGCCAAGACGTAATCAGAAACTTTATACAAAATAGGCGTCGCTTTTTCCTTATTCTTCAGGACTGAGAAATGTGAAAATATGAGAAAAATTCAGTCAATAAAATGGAATTGTTCATGAAGAAGTAGGTTGTTTGCATGTAGATTCTTAATAGTTTAAATAAAATCTTTAAACAAAGTCTTTTTTTTTTTTTTTTTTTGTAGCATTTCGATTTGTTGCTGATTCTGTGTGAAGATACTGTTTCCATCAGCATGTCTTAATATACTAAACTTGTCCCCTAAGCCCATCCTCTGAAGCTTGGTGCTACGGTAGGTAAACAAAAGTGACTTTACATTGGCGGGACTACAAGCCCAGACATAGCTAAAAGAAAAAGAGAAGAAAAATCAGCCGTTATTAGCACGCTTGTGTAAGGCACATCTGGTTCAAAGCGACCGCAATGCTCAGCACCGGCCGGGAGCGGGATGGGGCAGGTGGATGCGGACCCGGGCTCCTTCATGCCCCGCCAAAGCATCCTCTGACCGAGGGACCACCGACACGCGCCTTTCCCAGCGGAACGCTCCGCAAGGGCTTCACCTCGCGAAAGGAGGCTCCGAGCGGGTTTTTGTGCGCAGAGCATCCCGACTCCCAGCCGCGCAGCATCTCTCCCAGCGCGGGGCTAAGAGCGAGGCGGGGGCCGGGCTCCTGAGAGCTGAGGAACAACACGGTCTCTCCTGGTTGTGTCAGGCATCCCTCGGGGACATCCCCGCAGCGGGAACCCCACCAACCACCGCTTCGTGCCCAGACCTGGCACCTGGGCAGAAAACCTCCATTTCCACGATGGTACTTTATGATAACAGCGGGGCTGAGCAAGCTGAGGACTCTCTAAGACCAAAGCCAAGGACCCTACACCTGCTCTCAACGCTGGAGACCAAGCGCTATACAAAGGCAAGAGATTAATACCCCTGACCAGCCATCTCCTTGTTTTTTCTAAAAGATAAAGACTGAGATGCCAACTACTGCTTTTTTCCTAGTTAACTCTTTGGTAGAAACATAATTTAGACAGTCTTTAATTTTAGTGTTGTTTAATTTTTGCCATAATGATATTTCTCATTAATTTATGTACAACAGATATTAATAAATTTGTTCGTGTAGTGATGTGAACTTCAATTTCTCAGTTCATTAATTTCAACAATATTAATTTATTTCAGATTCGCTGTTACAGCTTTACGGTTTGGAAGAGCTGGGTACGTACACATTTCATACGTAACACAACCTCCTACAGCAGCCAGCAGCGTGGTCTGCACAACCACAATTGCTCCAGCAGCTGCGACCGGAGCCCTTGAGCGGCTCTAGGTCCCACAGGCGCCGTAGGCAGCTGTGCGAGCTGATGCGAAGGGCTCGTATGGGACTATATCTCTCTAAAACACATCTCAAGTGATGCTCTTGAAACAGGTTGAAGTTTTCCAACCCAGCTACTTTTTTTTCCCCAATAAGATGTATCAAATATGTCAAAATTGAGACGGAAGTTACAATTTTGCATAGTTTATAATACTGCATGTTTGAAACCTGAACAGCGACCGAAGTTACAAAACTTAACCGGAGAACAGTGCGTATATTGGCAGAGACCCTTTCTACCCAAAACATTTAGTTTCCCTATCATGTTTCCACTAAATCTCCTGCGCTCCGCACCACGTTAGCCCGGGCCAGCAGATGACCTAGCTCCACATCTAGACCTGCCGAACCACGTGCTCTCAGGTTGACTTCAGTCAGCAGGAAGCCTGGCACCGCGTCAGGCAGCCCCGGAGAGGTTTGGTTACGTGGGGTGCACCTGAACTGGGGGAGGCGGGAGCTCCTTTTGAGGTGCTGTTATGCCGCAATACAACCATCAGATGCCCTGGACATCAAGATCACCTCAAGTCAACCCAAAATATAGGGTCTTTCTATCGTTTCTGGTTCAGGTTCAGCAGGGATCCATCATCGCGCTCTATGTTGAGGTGATGGTGAGACGTAAAGGCTACGTCTCGGAGCCAGCACGAGACACGCTCTGCCAGCACGCTAAGCAAAGTGCCAAAGTCCAGGACTGATCCGGACATTTGCTTCTTCAAAGAACAACTTAGCAGAAAAAAAGTCCAGATTTTTCTTCCAGAGGTTGTGTGCATAAATACCTTAATAAATAGCACATCATTATTTGGTACTAATACCCTGCACATCCTACTCACACTTTTATTGTAATCTCATGTTTGGCTTCTGCTGTGTGAAAATTTAGGTTGTCTGCTGCATACTTTTCTGGGGAAAAAAAAGCCTGAATTCTTTAATTTAAGCGATTTAGCCATTTTTGTTGAATTCTATCTGTGGCACAGTGGGTCGGGGGGTGGAAAATTGGTGCTCCAGACATTTATTTCACTATTTATTTTAGTAGCAACGTTTGACAATTGCGAATTTCTGCACTATGTTTCCTGCTGTGCAAATTGATACCAAATGCCTTCTTAAAGAAAAATGGGGTGGCTAGTTTTTTAATAATAATTTTAATAGTTTCATCCAGGGGAAGACCAGAAAATTAAGCAGGATGCAATTTTAAAAGAATATAGAGAACCTTTTGCTCTGCATTGCAGTCATAAAGCTTAACCAGAGAGCAATATCTTTCACAATCTATAAAAAGTAAATTACAATTGAAAACCAAATTTTGAACACATTGTACTTCCAACTTTGCAGCGAGCCAGCACTTTCTCACTAAAAAATTTATTTTGTACCTTAAATGTCCATTGTTTTAAACAGGAAAAAGCCCTCTGCCCTAAGGAACCCATACGCCAGCGTCCTGCTCTTGAAAAAAATGTGTAAGTACTTAACTCTCTGATCATAGACTATGCAATGGAAGTCATACAGAGTTAACAAGATTGTGGCTTTTTGGATAAGGCCCAAAGGCCTTTTTCTGTAGGCTTACTCACAGGAGTGAGTCATAGCCACAGGACAAGAGAGAGAGGGGTATCTCCTCTGCGAGCTGCAGCTTCCGAGTCTTGACCCTAATTAGGGTATCAGTTGGCCGAGGATGGATGCGCAGCTGACATGGCATACGAGTGCAGCAAGGAAGAAGACTACACGTTAGCTCTGGCTGGCGTTGCCTGCACGCTGACCTTTCTGAGATTTCCCCAGATTGTCTTCTTTTTTATTCTTTTTCTTTTCTTCTTAACCTCTGTCTTGGATCTCTTTAGGAAAAAAGTGAATCCCCTTGTTGGCTATAGACCTCTCCACGTTCACTCTGGGGCACTAAGTCCCAAAATGCAGTGGCTTTTGGGGAGCATGCTTACTAGCAGCAAGATCTTGCTTCTAGTGTGGTGGGCTCAGGTGGTCCTGATGCTTAGGGTGATGTTACCGCAAGCCAGAAGTTAGAGCAGCTCTGCCTCTGTTTTATACTACGTTAAGAGACAAAACAGTCCATCTGAGGTCCAGATGGAGCTTCATAGTTCTGCCCCTGCTTTCTCACCATCTTAGATGTACCAAGAGCAGCATTTTTTCCACAGGCAGACAAATCCTACAGTGGTTTACTCAGCAAGGATTGGTGCAATTAACCCCCAAATCGCTGCAAAAGGACTACCCATGTCTGCAGGGTGGTTACATGTTGGGTTTTGCCATGCTTTCACCTGACTCTGCCTCTGCGCAGTGCTAACAAACCTTCATAGGAAAAACTGGGCTGCCTGGCCCCATCGTGTTGGTGTGCGATGCCTTGCCACAGCGGGGTCAACCAGCTTCCCTGGAAACTATCCAACTGCCTTTTATTTCAGAACAGAGCTTACGTGGGGAGAGGTAACATAACAAGCAACGAGAGAGAGGATATCCTGCCCTGTGATTAAAAGAGCACGTCACCCCTTCTTATCCAGATTCATAAACTGCAGGATTTACCTTAGATACAACAACAGTGACCACGAGCTCTTACTTCTATCTTGCCTTGCCTAAATGTATGTGACCACTCCTAACGGTGCAGCCTCCTCAGCTGCCACTCAGCTCCTTCACATCCCACTGTATAATGAGGCTCTGTACTTGAAGATGACCGAAAAACTTTAGCTGCATCGGACTGCAGCTCTTGAATTCCATATTTTAATTTAATGTAGAAAATGTGCTGATCTGAAAACTCTCGAGCTGCTTGTACAGTGTTCAGAAAGCAACTAATTAAACTTTTAAAAGGGCTCAATGTCAACAAATGACTAACAAAATAGGAGGAAGGAAGCAGAAACCCCCTAAATAACTGTACAGGTAAAATGCAGTGTAAATAAGTATCTATCTCCTCCATTGCTGGCTTTTCTTTATGATGTCTCAGGAAGGAAACATATGACAAATTCATCCCTGTCTTGCCACTCAGTTCTGGCTGCAATTCAATTCAAGGCACTGGTTGAGATCTGTGAGGACAGCTGGGTGAAGTGTTGTCAACCTGAAGCCTTTCGTGAGTTCAATCTGAATTAACTCAATAGCTTTGGTTGGAAAAAATGATGGTGCCTCTCTGCTGTGATGATAAAGGAACTCACCAAGGATATGTCAGATGCAATTTGGTTTTCTCCTCAGCCCAAGGGGACCTGAACCCACATATTTTACCTTTCGCTAGAGTACCCTAACTCTCACGATATGGAGCATCACCTCGTGGTGCCGTGCTACTTTGCGTAAATAATTCAACTTTTTGTCACGACCCTGGAACTCAGTGCTCTGATTACCAGACCAGAAAGACGTTCTTGCTATTTCTCTGGGTCATTTTGCTCAACACAAAATGATTCCGTTTAGCTGCTTCAGCTGGGTGAGGAAAACATGACAATTTTATATTTTTTTTTCTTTTTTCAACACTTCTATTCATTTTCAGTTTGGCTGCTGAACCAAAACCTGAAGTTTCTGCACATCCCTACATCAGGATACCTCCGTGTTTCAGAAATTTGAGTGCTCGGAGGGGTAGGGCCAGCCTGGTCTCGGGGCACCTAACCTAGAGCTTTAGCAACACCCGCAGCGGGATGCTGGGCTTCGTCAGGGATGACACCAGGTCTGCTGCTTGGATTGCAGCATCCTAAAATCAGGGGTTGAAGGTTGATTCAAAGTCGTCTACCGGGTAGTTATACAAAAAGCATTTTGCACCTGAGGATGAAGAGGTATGGTGACCGGGGGCTTGGGGAGGTGCCAAGGGAGATTGGGTGCTCGGTGCAGGCATTTAGCCTGCCCAGTTCTTCTGAAAACCCCACTTTGCAGTAATCTAGACCTTTTAAGCACCTGAAACCTTGAATATCTGATGGGAAGCCCTTTATTTACATACTGAAATTACAGCATTTTAGATCATTTTAATTTAGATCTTTAAATAATTTTATTTTTCAGTGTAAATCAATATCAACAAGTTAATGAGAATATATATATAAATACATGCTACAGAATAGCTACAGAATAGCTGCCTCAGGTCTGAGCCATGTGTTACCACATTATTTTTATTTATTTTTATTTTTATTTTTATTTTTATTTGATTTGATTTTATTTCAATATTTACTTTTTATGCTAGTGTCTTTTTATAAAACGAGGAAAGTAGGACACTGGATTATTTTATGAATGGATAATCTTTTCTAAGAATATTGCTTATACCTGGTATAGTTTTCTACTTACAGTAACATAGTAAAGCTTCCACTAAAGACATATGTAATGACAAAAATTGTTATTCTAATTATCCTTTTCTTTAACATCCATCCTACAATAAGATTTGCGTAGCTGGATCCTCAGCCCTTCATTGACCTGAGTGCATAATAAGCTCTCAGATGCTTCTTTGGGCCAAGAAGTTAATAACAAGCTACAGGGACACCCATTTTGAGATCCTGGGATCGAACGGCCTGGATTTTTGGTGGACAGGCAGTTCTGTGGGATTATGTCTCTCCAAAGTGCCTTAAGCTAGATACCACAAAATGCAGGTGTCCAGAATTAGTCTGACAAATCAAAATATCTGTCTTCATCTGTTTGCCTGCGAGTGCTCATCATATTACGAATATCATGGTAATACAAAGAATAAATAATTCTGCTCTACCTACATCTTAACTAAGAAAGTCAAGAGGAGTGACGACCTCCGAGGTAAGAGTGTCTGCAACCCTTTCTGATTTCCATGGGATTTGAAGTGCTTCAATTTACTGCACTGTGCAGCCAGGCTCAAGATTTGTAAAACAGAGGCAAACAAACCTTTTCAACGATTCTAATGCATCTGACAAGATTATCTTCTAAATGTTAAAATATGCCATAAAAAGGAAGACTTCTTTGTTCATAGTTTTATTCTTCCACCAAACGTAGGCTGTATCATAATTCCTCCTGCCCCAGTCCCAGCAGGTGACCATGGAAATTCTGCAACTGATTTATAAATTGTTCATTACACTACCCACATGAAATCACACAGATTAAAAAAATGCAGAAGCTTAAAATTGCCTGCCTTAATTAAAATATTTAGTTGTTCATTTAGGGAAGTAACCACTCTAACACCACAGTAAGAGAGTGAGTTGGGACCAACAGAGCATGCAAACTCACTACACAAGCGGCTAGCTAGTCCAAGGGAAGGTTAGTTCACTGAGTAAGAGCTTAACCTGATTTACACTAATTTGCATGTTTTAAAATAACTATGGCATCCTATGTAAAACAGGAAATCACACCACGTTACGCTGGAATGCTGCTGGTTTTAAACATCCACAGAAATGTGTTCAGAAAACGTATAAACGCAAGGAGTACATGAAACCTCCAAGAAGCACTCAGGGATACAGTCTTACTTTCAAATTTAAGGCACGAACACCTAAGGGGAAATGCCCGAAAAACAACTAGTGTTTTCTCTAATGTAAGTATTAAAAATGAACTAAGATTTGCTTAAAATCTTAGCATACCATTCACGCTAACCTATTTCTTCTCCTGCTTTTGCATCACTATGAGAGCACCAGAAACCTAAAAATATAGCGAGGTACCTTTCTCCAAAACAAACGATCAAGGCTTGAGTGTATGCACCAAAAAAGCAATACACAGAAAATCGAGAGAGATCCAGCTCACCTTGAAGTCCATTTCCATTTGCACTGGTGCAAGATGGTGGAGGAGAGGCTTGGGGCCTGACAACGGGAGCAAAGGCGCTCTTTTGTTTCACTGCAGAGATGACATTGGCAGGTGAGAATGAGAAAATGCCGTGTGTACTGCTACAGTTTGAAGGGAGGGTGACCGAAGAGGCTGCCATGGTAGGGCTTGACGGCACTACTGCAATAAAGCAAAAATAATCAGGACTCAGATTGAGGTTTTCACGGCAAACACGGAAAAAGAGAGTGATAGGGCCTTGCCTCTTAAATATATATATATATATATAAAAAAATATATATAAAAAAAAAAAATGAAATGCCTTGGCTTGGCCACTCTCTGGATAACAGGCAAACTCTTTTGTGTTGGACTTTTGTTACAAATTGTGCAGTCCAATTTTTTTTTCTATCTGAGATTGTATTATGGCACAAACAGATCAATTTATTATATTCATTTTTACGTCCAGCCTCCAGAGTCACCCCTCCTTTTATCCAGTAGCTCACAATATAGGAAATCAAAACAATGCAAGTATTTGATTTTGTAGTAAATATGAATCTATATGATGATGTGTTACCAAAAATAGACACTTACTGCCATAAGGAGAGTTAGCTGAGGAGCCATTAAGAAATCCAGGGGAACCTGGTACACCTAGATTGGGCATGCCGGCATTGCCATATCCATTCATGCTATTGCTGACTGTGTTGTAATTGGACTGCTGAGGAGTACTGCTGGGAACATATCCTCGCGGGGAAACACTGCTTGTGTTGCGACTGTAACCTACTGTGTTAGAAACCCCCCCACCCCAAAAAAATAATGTTATTTTATAATATAGACTTAGGGCTGGGGGGTTTCCTCATGCAGCATATATTACACAGTTTTAATTGATTGCACAGCTTTGCTCTGAGTTGTCTCTTACTGCCCTATCAACTCTTGCAGTTTGAGATAACCTTATCACGCCAACCCTACTTAAATCATCTGCGAGCACTCTATGTTGTCTCTCCTCTTAGCACAGACAGCCAACAAAAGCTCTCTTCGATCCAGCTGTGTCAGGTGCCTTCACGTTTGTCTTTAGGAGCAATTATCAACAGGCTCGAGTCCCGCTTTGTACCAACACACTGAATGAACTTTCAGCCTCTCCAGACCTTCAAATGCCATAGCTGACAGGAAAAACTTTTTTGTTGCAGTGATTTACTTTAAAAGGCTGTTTTGGGGTCTTCATTTTATGATTGATATTTTTATACTAACAACAAGCTCGTACTTTGTAAGGTGTAGCCATCGGTGGAAACTAATTCAAGATCAAGTACAGAATTTTATAAGGCTTATTAGCTTGGAAATGCATTAAAAGACAATCTTTTTAGAAGAGGAAACATAGCAGAATCAGGATTTTAAACAACAATTTGTTCCTATCTGAGCAATCAATTTAATAATTATGTTGCAAGCAAAAAATACGGGTTTGAACGTATCTAATAACCCTGTTTCCCTCCTTTCATTAGTATCAAAGTTAATTTTAAATGCAATATGCTACATGCATTTTCAATTACAACAGGTAAATTAAATTAACTATTACTTTTATTAGTAACATATATGTCACACATGCCTATAAACAAAGTATTTTAAAATCACAGACATCAAATTAGATTTATCTGTGTAAATATTCCAAAACCAGGTGGAGATACCTAGACATAATTATTTTATAAAAAACATACACGTCGTATATTTACTGTGAATAATAAAGAGCTTTCTACGCTTTGCCAATTTTTTTTTTTTTCCACTGGAGATGTTTTATGATAACAGAAAATGAAAGAACAGGAAGAATTAAATATTACGAGAAAGTTAAAGACGGCATTTCATTACACGATCAGACATATGACTACGGGGAGAAAAAGAGGTAGAACACAGCGGTGACATCAGCTCGTATTAATAGGCACTGGCCAAAAGCAGTCAACAACGTGAAGGATTAACTCTTGAAATCCCACATACCTTGGTCGTTCGCTTGTGATGTTTCGGAAACATTAACGGCGAGCTGGCTGCTGAAGGAGTTCACTCCCATCATGCCAGTGTGAGCAGGAGTGTTGGCTAGAGTGGGGATCTGGTTGTGATTGCGTGGCACACTGTATAACGCTTCAGCAATGTCAGCTGCTCGTTTCAGGATTATTTCCTATAAGGACAGAAAATAAGCACTGACAACTAAGAAACTGATGTGCGCAAATATTCCAAGTTGCAATAACGTTAAAATTTACAGAAGAGATTCATGTGATATTACAGTAAGGGTGGGGATTTTGCTGCTTGTTTCAACTGCACCTTCTGCTTTCCTTCCTACATACCAGAGCACTATGCAATTTCACGTCAGCACA
>NC_059476.1:1957500-1960000 GCF_018139145.2 Gymnogyps californianus | reverse complement strand
CTGCAGCTCTCCCAGCACAGCGCTGCCCCAGCTCCATCTCTCTTGCCGAACCTGCCCGCACTGCCCACTGCCTCCACCGGCACGGCCGGGGGGCTGAGGCGAGGCAAGGCTACAGCCCACTGCAGGGTTGAATTTGAGAGGTGTCCAAAGCACAAGGACTCTGCGTGCTGAGGAGTTCTCTCCATAAGGCAGCTGTAGGAACCAGCACAGCTACGCCCTGAGGAGGCTGCAAAGGGGGAGGTTAGAAGGAGCCGTGGTTCGGGTTCAGTGACCTTTACATATCAAGCAACCCGCCTCAAAGAGAGGTGCCAAAAATTTCAACGTGAGGTTTGGCACAGTTGTGTGAGAAGCACCCAGCTCTGGTGCAAGCTCCATGCTCTTGCCCCTACCCGCCTGGTGCTTGCCATCTCCCCAGCTCTGTGCTCCCCATGCCACTAAAAATGAGTGAAGAATGCAGCCGTGCGGGCGGTACACAAGGGACAGGACCTCGTCCTCCCTCTGCTTGTATATGCTCCCCTGTAGCATCCCCCCAAAGCCACGGATGGGTACCTGGATAGATGGACCATGCGTCTGGCCCCGGAGAGCAACACGATGGCTGGATTTATGGGGAGGAGTGAGCCTCACCTGGGACATGGACATCCTAAGGCATCAACCCAACCTACTGTATTGCACAGACATCACTGTGCTGCTGTTACAGATATTTAGAGTCAGTGATACTGCATTAGAAAAAATTATTTAAAAGGTGAAGTCTGAAGCAGTGAATGGAAACCCACCTGCAGTATACTTGGTGTATCGGTTAACTGAGTTACCGTATCGGACCACATCATACATTTCAATCTGAGAACAGTTTGCCATGTAAAATATCTGCAAATTTACCATGATTTAAACATATAGAGTGAGCAGATCATGAGAAATTAAGGATCCCACGAGGAAGAGACCAGATCGTATCAGTCGTTAGCATGGAGCATTGCAAAGGAGGGACTTGGCAGTATTTCACTGAAGAGTGAAAGGGGAAGGAAATCTGTACGATATCAAATCGTAAATGCTCCAATCACGCCAAGGAAGTACCACAGTCTAATGCATATGTAACTATAATAAAACATGGCATTTTATGAAAACAACGTGACATGACTAACACGACAAAACATTCTACTCCAAAAAATAAGGCATATTGCTGATTTGGTGAAGTGTTTCACTACTGTGGTACTACATCAAAGCAGCAAAATATTACATTTCAACTATTTAATACTCCAAGGTACTTTACTAATTAAGATATATTTTACTGAAATAAACTGGGCTTGCATCTGTTTTTATATTTGTGGCATTATTTGGGAGTTTATTCCTCTGCTAGGCCTCATAGCTGAGTAAATACCTCCTTCTTACAGATGGGTCTGTACGGATCCATCTCCTTCCTCTTGCTCCCGCACACACGCTTTAGAGAATTATGCTGGAATTCTGCTACCGGAGCCTGCGAGCACAGAAATTCCTCCTGGCTGAAAGCACCAGCCCCGTGCCACACGTAGCTGGATGATAAGGTGCTGCATCCACCCCTTCCCAAACAGCTGATGGAGCTGGTGGGCGCCCGCTGCCGCGGAAAGCTGGCGGAGCTCTCTGTGCTCTGCCCGCGGGAGGGTGCGCACCCGAGTGCTGCACTTCTTCTGAAATACAGGAATTTCAGGTACTCTGCTGAAAATGGTGCTTGATCACAGCAAATGGAAAAGCTGATCATTTGCCTGTCTTCACCGGCTTAGCTCTTCAAAGGTATTTATCCGTCTCAGAACCGTATGAAATCTATGATGCTTCGGCAAACATTTGTAAGAGCTGGTATTCTGCACAACTTCTCTCCGTTTATATTTGGTAGCGATCACTCAGCATAAGAATATAATACTGTAATATTTTAATGTAATATTTAGACAAACAGGATTTATAATCAGAACCTTAATATCATCTAACATAGCTTTTACATATTCCTCTGTCATATAATAATTTTAAACAAAAATATATCTTACTCAAAGTTGTGAAATCTCTGTATTACCTGTGGATATTGGAAAAAAGACCTCAGCTAACTAACTGAATTCAATGAGTCTATAAAAAAGCTTTATTAAATGCTTAAGCACAGTGGATGTTGCAAATTTAAAAGTAGAAAGAAAGCCCATGTTATTAGTATTCTAATTGTTCAGAATTGTGTAAAACTATTAGTTTAGTTTCCAACGACAATTTAAAAATATTTACGTAGTACAAAATAGAAATACTTTTCTATATTAAAATTATTTAGCTTAGAGAAAACTGAAAATGCTGAAGGCTTTTACTCAGGTATCTAACAAGATAAAAGAAAAGTTTTCTGAGGAGCCATACTGCACATCCGTATTTAAGGAGATGTTCTTAAGATTGTGTCAAAAAAAATTCCTTTCTTTCCCCCCTTAATATTTGCATATGTTGGGAATTGTGTAATTAAAATATAAAACTACGCGGTCCTGGACTGCAACTTTCAAGCTTATAA
>NC_059476.1:1950000-1952500 GCF_018139145.2 Gymnogyps californianus | reverse complement strand
TTTACATGTTAGAAAGAAGTTCAAAACAGCAAAACTTGCCAAATTTGCAAAATCCGCACCTAAGAAATCAGTTAAAGACATTACTATAAAGCGATTCAAAATTCCAGGCCTCTGCGCTGAGAGCCAGACCGTCATCTGGTTCAAATCTGCAGCGCTTCCCTGTGTGCAATGAAACGGCACCAGCTCGCAACAGCTAAAATATCTGGAACCTAGTCTAAGGCTTTTAATTCATTCATTTTTTATTTTGCTGAACACTTATCTTAGCTAAACAGTCATTCTTGTCATGACACTCTGCTGAAGCTTTGCATGGACCATGTTCACGATAGCATTTTTAAGCCTGTAACCGTGACTGGATGCAGCCCCACGTGCGGTTACCACCTTTGCAGCAGACAACGAAACAACATTGGCTTTTGAGATGCGTTGTTAGCGCCAAAAGCACCACGGTCGCTACCATCCCATTTGGTAACTCTGGTAAAAACCCAATCGGTAAGATCAAGAAAACGTAAATATTCTCTCCCTTGTCAGCCAGAAGTGAGGCACCCAGGTGTGAAGGCGAGCATTGGTTTTGCTCAGGTTGTGATTTCTTTGGGGATAGGTGGAAGATAGGAATCTCAGATGCTACCTTCACTTAAAAGTTCATTTCAGCAATAGATCTTAGGCAGACAGAAAAACATATCCTCGATGTGTTAACTGTTTAAAAAATCCTAGCTTAAAACTACCCAGGAACACACTTTTCCCATTAGATCTAAATTAATAGATAGAAACAGTTGCAGTCTAGTGGGAAAATATTCATCAAAATGCACATCATCTGCACATCATCTGCAATCTGCATTATCTACCCAATAAGCAGCAAGAACTCTCCCCGAATCCCTGCAGTCTGTCGAGTAAACAGTTAAAGGCTCTTTGTTTTCAAAAGAGAGATTGATTCATCAGATCAAATTTATTACCTAGAATCCTCATCCAAAAGTACGGTAAATTAAATTGCTGTTTCTCCCTTTTCCCTCCCAGCACCTCAGTTAAATTCATTGTTAAATGCCAGAAAAACTGTAATACAGGTTTTAGATAAAAAGCCAGCAATACTTCATCCCAAAGTAAGAATTTTCATATTAAAACCACTGGAAACCACAAAGTTCCGACTTTTTCTTGTGCTCTTGTAAATTAAAATCAAATGTATTTAAAAGAATTGGCACAAATAAATCACTCCCAGGCTTGTGAGTGTGTATCCCAAGTTTCAGGTCTGAAAGAATTTTTAGAGCCAGATTGTGAATAAGGTTGGATAAAGTTATTTAGATCCAACAACAGCTACTTGAACCGGTGCCTAAAACTTCAACTGAACCTTTAGAGAAGTTCAAGAAGTTTGGATAGATAGTCTGAAAAATATTTTTCATCACTGAATACTTCTTAGCTCCTTTTTCTGGCTGGAGCAGAGTCGGAAATACCGTTGTTAATCTATTTCTGGTCAAAATGAAAACAGGAAGTAACAGGCATCTTGTGAGAGAGCTTGATCCCATGAGACATCGAGACATTTTTAAGACCCAAGAGGCTTGGATAGGCACCAGAGCTTCTGGGTGCCCATACGAACAGGTATTTTGAGGTCCAGCTACCACCAGTCACATTTCCTGCAAGACACATCCTATTTTTTAACAGCATTGCCATGTTCACGCTTTGCACTGCCTGTGTATCATTAAGAGACGGGAGCTGTTATCCCAAAAGGAGTAAGGAAACCGTACACTTACCAGTGTAGACGAATCGGCCGGGAGCACCTTTGCAGAACTGTTTGGATTTGTAGGAGAGAGTTACTTCAACAACTCCTGGAATGTGCCGTGGCGGTGTTTGAACTCTGATGGCGTGGGGTGTTATCAGCTATAAAAATCGTACAGAAAACATATCTTAAACCAAGATGGCACTGATAAGACTGATGCCAGCCAGTTTACGTAATTACGAAAATGACTATCAATCGTACTCGTCGTCTCAAAATTCTCCCTTCTTGCTGTCACGTTCGAAGATATGGGTCCTACAGGTTTTTTTAAGAAAAAGCTCTGTAAATGATCCTTGGTTTTCGTTTGCAGGAAAGGCCACAGGGCATCATTCATATGAAAATTGCCTCCATATGTCTCCTTAAGGCCACTTCTAGTAATTTTAACACTAATTGTCCAATTGTACTGGGAGACCTCCTACAGCAAGTCTTCCACTAGAGGGCCATGATGTGCCTCAAGTACATTGCTCGCCGTGTAGTCGATTGTCACAAGTGAATTCATGGTTAAAAAGGCACCGTGAAACAAAATCTCATGATACCTCATGTCAATAGCCTATTGACAGCTTGTTAAAATCATTCATGGAAAAATGTTACAGTTCAAAGCCCACCAATTTAGATAGCTTACCTCACTCCAGACCAACATAGTTCCAAATACGACTTGTAAGCCATCAAAGAAGTTGTCTCCGATTATGATGACAGTAGCCCCACCAGTAGTCCAGCCTTCACTAGGACTGATGGCCTTTA
>NC_059476.1:1937500-1945000 GCF_018139145.2 Gymnogyps californianus | reverse complement strand
TGATCCTGTCAATATGTTAGTAACAACTCGCAAGAGGAGTCCCATGGAAACTGATGTGAGTGGCCTGACCACGCAGCCGTACGTCAAATCACAGTGATTTTGAGAATTCTGACTTTTTAAGAACTGAAGATGTATTTGACCCCTATGCATTCAATTTTTGGTCAGCCCTGAAGTGATCAGGCAGCCGGACTAGATGATCATTGTAGGTTCCTTCCAACTGGAAATGTTCTATTGTATCCTACCCTATGCTATCCTATGCTATCCTATGCTATCCTATGCTATCCTATCCTATCCTGTCCTATCCTATCAAAAAACAGGTTACCTGAGAGCCGGTTTGTACCTTTACCTTGGTGTATTTTACAGTGCGAACAAAGTGATATTTAAATCTAAACGAGTATTTTGGGCTTTGTGGGAGAGTAAATACATGTGTGCACGTGTCCGAGCGCAGCTGCAACTGTGTGCAAGTGACTCGGAGGCCGATAGGCTCCAGAAAGATGGTATTTCACAATTCTGGGTTTTCAGAGACACTTTCCATTCTCCTCTTCATCTCAGACTATCTTCTTTTAGCAGTTCAGGCAAGAAGTCAATCACATTGAGTCAGTCTGAAGAAAAACATTTTATGCTGTTTTTCTCATACAAACCCCCTCCTGCCGTAATCTGCAGTAAGGCCCAGCCACAGGAAATTGACCTCACAGTAAATTCTTTACAGATTCGGTCATGTTTTTACCATCCACTTAAACTTGCATACATAACCTGAGACTGTACCTCTGGATCAAGGAATATGACAAGCCAAAATAAAATCAAGTCAAATTAAATAGCAAGAAAAAGCTGCAAGCAAAACAAGACTGAAAAAAACCCCAAAATAAACAGAAAAAGATGAAAAATTGGTTGTGACTGCAAAACTGTAAGTATTAAATAAAGAAAGAAGTCAGAAGCAAATTCAGAAGCGCTCGTATTCTGGTTGACAAGGGCTGAGAAATACTAATGGACTTTTTTAATGGGTGGTTTGATGGATGAGAGAAGAAATTATGTAAAAGTAAATGTAGTAGTGTATCAACACAAAGTATGGTGGGGAATAAAAAAAAAAAAAAAAAAAAAAAGCATTGCAAATAAAAAAAGACATGTAAATGTGTGCCTACCATTTTCCAGATAAGAAGGGGCCGTACCTTCTGAGGGGTCAAGGCGGCGAGCCCGCCTCCCGTGTTTGGAATTGTTGTGTACAAACATGTTGTCTGAGACAGCCAGCACGTGGCCATCCACATTGACTGTTGTTGATACAACAACCTGAAAGAGAAAACAAAACCCAAAATTTAAAAAATCCTGCATATTTTCACAAACAGAGATACAGAATCAGATCTTCTTTTAAGCCAAAACAACATCACAGCCTGTTACTTTTCGCTTTAAACGAAGTGAATGACAACTATGAAAACATCTTTGTTTATGCGGCTAACACTGGTGATTTTTAACTCACAATTGTTTCTCTTCAGAACCTGCTACACTAATTAGAGTTTAATCTCCTATTATGCTAACAAATGAATTCAATTCAGGGAAAT
Source organism: Gymnogyps californianus (assembly GCF_018139145.2). Lineage (NCBI taxonomy): Eukaryota > Metazoa > Chordata > Aves > Accipitriformes > Cathartidae > Gymnogyps > Gymnogyps californianus. The sequence goes on along the minus strand of NC_059476.1, from coordinate 1,943,447 downwards.
ATTCTTCTAGCCATTAGTTTCAGAAACACCCCTCTAGCCACTCATTTTAAAAGCTGCTGTTTTGATTGATCTGTTGATATATTGATTAGATAGTTTATCTAATTAAAATTTGTTCACTTGAGACTGTCTTCAAATGAAGGGTTGTGAGGATTCCAAATAAAAAAAAGCTTAATAAATCAGGAACCATCGTAACTCCCCATTTTTTCTTCAGTAAATGATCTCCAGGTCAGTTTTACAATTACATTTAATGTCTGATAATGAACTTTTTTGCATCTGAAAAGACCGAGTTGAATATGAATAGTGAAAGTGTTTTCAATCCATGAAAAGTATCCCTTCTCAAGTTCATTTGGATGGTGATTGACCCTGGTATGTCAATGGAATTTCCTCCTTTATTTTTGAGTGAAAGGCTCCTATTCTTGTGTCCAGGTTCAGAGTCCGGCCATAGAAGAGATGATGGATAGGGCCTTCTTTGGCTTCCAGCTGCTTCTCAGTAGAAAATGGAAAAGGAACATATGCAAAACGCACAACCTTCCCGATAAAAACACCTCCACAATGGAGCTGTGAAACTCCTTCCGGAAACGCTATCGCATGAACACAAGCCAAAGAGGAAACCGTGAGATGTGCCTGGGTTTCTGTGGAACACGGCTTCATAGGTCGATCGCTATTATCCCAGATAGACATTTACATCTTATTTAAATACTCCAGCCTGGGCCCTGTGGTGTGGGTTCCAGATTTTCTAACTGAAGTAATCACTGCAGCATTTTCTTTGGGGTTTAATGTTAGTAGAGTCCTTAAAGTCAATGGCTAAGTTAGGCCTCATCAACCCTACCGGTGACGGCGGCAAAAGCTAGTACAAATTTTAACTTTCGCCTTCCGTTTGTTTTACTCCTGGCTGTAAGAAAAATGATTGCCAGGGCTCTCACGCCAGCTCCTATACGCAAACACTTAATGAACAAAAATGGAAGGGGAAAAACTAGCCTCCTTTTGCACAGAGCTGGTGCAAGGCATCAGAAGAAAATTCTTGTCTGCTTCTATGTTTTGGATCACCTCTGATCCTGTTTCTTATTCACAACCCATAATTAGCTTTCAGCTATCACAGCACCTTTTCTGTGTATCCTGCCTCCTTTGAGACAGCCATCTGCGGTACCCTTTAGAACAGCCCGAGGGCAGTTCTCTGCCAGGCTGCTCTGCTTCCCTACCTTTCTCCTCCCAGAAGTGGACACTTTCACTCTTGTCAACATCCACTTTGGAGAGTGCTGAGGTTGCGCACTCACCTCGGCCGCAGAGCTGCTGCCAGGCCACTGGGCTATCTGCTTTCACTTTTAATGAGATTCGCAGACTTTAAGGAATATTGCAAAACATGCAAGTGTGATTTTCAGCAAAGATTTCTGGATTTGGTTCCTAGAACACGGTATATTAAAAAGAGAGCGAAAGGTGTGTATAAAAATGACGACTATTTTTGTTCTGTCATGTATATATAGGTCAGTCACCAAGGGAAAATACTGTAGTTCAGCAAAAGAAAGTAGACATGCTATGCTTTGTTGTATCGGCTTATTCCTGCAGTGCACCTAAAGAAAGGTGCTGAGACAGTGAAACCAGTTAAAAATATTGTTCAAGATCTGACATACTGTTAAGTCCAGTTAAACCTTCTGAGAGGCAGGGAGATTAGCTAAAGAGACCCAGGAAAGTCTTTCTAGTGCCTACTGGCTCCATTGTCGACCACAAGATCACTCATGACTGATGCTTCATTTAGTCATCGGTGAGACAAAGAGGACATTTCCACTCATTCCAGGTTTGACCTTCTGTTCTGTTCAGATGGATCAATATCACCAATGCCACGTGAAGCTGAGATGCATGAAAAATGGAAGCTTGGCTCAATTGTTTTGAAGAAATATTTTTTCCAGCTACAGATCTTTTCTGTTGGCTGGCTCAAGGGTGCTGGCTTCACCGGTTGGTTGGCTGTGCATGAAAACAGATGTCACATGTTTTGCTATCAAGTTTAACCACAAGTTATTCTTCTCAAAAATAAGAAAGTTTTGAACATCTCAATGCTACTTTATTATTACTCTCAAATATGAATCATTGTGAAATATTTTGAAATAAAAAGCATGTATTTCCTAACAAGCATTTCAAATGACCCCAAATACAGAGGAAATAATTTGTCCATCACGTCAGCTGTCTCTCTGTAGTGTTATGATTCACCACAGGATATTTCAAAAGCTGTAAGGAGAAAGTGAAGTATTAAACATTTTCTAACACAATTGGAATAAAAATATGTGGGCTGGACCACCACTGTTGGATTTACAAGTTGTGAATGTGAAAAACCCCAGTGTGAGATCCAAACTTCACTGCGCTCCACGGTCATGTCTGTTAGTAAGATTATGCTACTCGGTCTACATATGTAAAACCTCTACAGGTCTGAGCACACGCCACGCTACAACGCAAGGTGTTAGTATGAAGGAAAACTATGGGAATACTTTCTGAGGAGAGACCCACTTGCTTGAGCCTCGATCCATTACAGTCCACTGCAGAACTCGGCGAGTCCCAGGAACCAGCATTTAAATTAGTGGGGGAAACGTAAAATACCAACAGCGGGTTTTTTTAGGGCACGCAGCATTAGAACTACTCTAAGTAGAAGCACTGATAGTGTTTTTTCATTTAAAAAGTTCCAGATGAAGATGTGAGTAAGTCTTTTATATATTGTTTATTCTTTAAGAGGGATCTGTACCTGGAATCTTCGCATGTCTCGCGGGTTGCCTGCATTCTTCAAACAGTTCTGATTGCACTTGAGGAAAAACTTTAGAAAGAATCTATAAAAATACAAAATTGAAATCTATTAGATTCATCAAAATGTAAATCAAATTTTTAAAAAGTTTAATAAAATTTAATCATAAATAGTTATACCCAAAAGAATACTGGTAGTGAAATATTACTTTCCTATTAGTTAATGAACTTCTTATTTTAAAGCATAAGATCTCTGTCATAAACAGAACATTATTGCCAGGGAAAGGCAAATTTATATTTTTAATTTTTCAACAACTACAAATGTATTGACTCCAGGCCATATCCTTAGCTCGGTGTGGGAAAGTTGATTTCAATGACTCATTGACTTCAAAGGCAATGACTTACACCAGATGAGAATTTGTCTCTATTTTTTTAATACGTTTTATTTTTTCACAACTTATATTAGCAGTAATGACCTCTACATCGAAAAATTCCAAGGTAATGAATGATCAATCTTCTGAAAAACACTTGGCTTTGCCTCCGGTTTGGAAATTCTCGCTATTCAAAGGGACTCGATCCAACTCCTGCTGACTCTAGGGAGATCCAGGCGGGATCTGCCCACCGGCAAGGCCTCGGTTCTCTCATTGTTTTTGAAAGGAAAGGAACATGGCAAATTAGGCCCTGTCTTATGACCTCTTCAACCTTTGCCAGCCTTTAACTGTAAGGAGTCACTCTACCCGGGGATGGAAATCCAGCTTATTTTTGCTCAGCGGTAACCAGCAATTATTTAGGACTAACCCTTATCATCTAGGCATCTCCCCATAAACCGTTTTTGTAGCAACGCTGCCTCCTGGGAACACAGCAAGCACTTAGAGGAAGAGGAAAAGCTTGGAAAGATGCAAACTCCTTTATGCCGCCCTCCTGTACTGGAGGAACGAGCTGATATGGGATGTCTCCACCCTGCAGGCTATGCAAGACGGGGGGACCCTCGCCGTCCTGCCCTCGCACAGGAGGATGTTCACAGCCTAACGCCGCCTCTTTTCTTTACGTAGTTGTGTTTTCATGTTTCATAATTAAAAAAATGTTCTATAGGTCTGGTTTTCAGCTAATGACTGACAGCTAATGACAAGCAAGGCTCAGGACTTTCTCCTCACCCAGAGTTTCTCAGATGCTCTAGTCCAGCAGCTTGTGCTGCTCAACTTCATACATGTTGAATAGCGAGGTTAGGCAGAGCTTTTACATTTAGAATATGAACAACGATTATTTATTCATGTCAATCTTTATAAGTGACTGTGACTATTCTCGCTGTATACACCTCACAGAAGTTTCCGTGTGCCAACAGCATTCCTGGCAGGAGGCAAGCCAGGCGTGCCTTCCCTTCTTCAGCACTCAACACAGCCCAACCGCGGCTGATAGAAAGTACAACCGCAGCTACACTGCATCGCGCTCGCTCCCACGGACCTTCAAGGGTCGGACAGGAGCATTATGGGAATATCCCCATATCACAAACTGGTGCTTTTAATCTCAGCTCCTCCTTTTCAGTTAAACCTTCAGCAGGACCCTAATATTAATACAGGATGCTAATGCTGAAGGAGTGATCTCTCACATCAGAGACGCAAGTAGGGAAACAACTGGGTTTACTGAAACTGTGCATAAATAATTCGATGCTGTCAGTTCAGCTGAATGCACGTTTCTTTAAAACTTCCTATCCCAAAATCTGTAAAGGGGTTTTAGCTGTCGAGCTGAAAGAGAGCAGGATTTCCATGGTGGTTGATGTCATCTCCTAGCTTGGATGCTCACTTGAACTCAGGTTTTCTGGACACTGTTGCAGGGATATTACCAGCGACCGCACGAAACTGCATCTTTGTTAGCCACACCCTCACCCTAATTTTATCTGCCTTGTTTTTTGGATTTTTTTTTTAAGATATTTATGATCTCCAGATCAGCTGAGTATAGGCTGAACGTAATGGCATTTCTGTCATACCTCTACTCTTTTTTGCACACCCGCCACCACGGACTGCGATGATGTGCAAGGACCAGCTGATGCCCACGTCAGTACGGGACCACCCGGCGCTGGGGAGCCAGGAGCTGGGGCGAGCTTCCAGCTTTACAGCTCCTTAGTGGCACAGCCAGGCTGAAGAGGAGTATCCTCTTATCTATTTTTTTTCTGATCTCAAATGGGTGTTGTGAGGGTTATTGAGCTAATGTTTGTAAATTGCTCAGAAATTCTCCAATGAATTGTGCACTAGGAATGCTAAGTATTGCTCCTCATGGATTGTTTTTAACGTGAAGCATTTGTGATTAATTGTTTCTATACAGAGAGCTCACATCCTGTCAAAAAAAAGGGCCATTAAGCACCCTTTCACTAAACATCAACTGGAACTGGTATTTGTTCAATTATTTGGTGAAAAGGACCCACGCTTGTGCAATCAGACATCTTCAAGTTTACCAGGATGGCCCTGAGCACTGGGCTAAATACTGAAGCCACAAGACTGGGGCGAACACAGGCAGCACTGGGACTTCAGCTCTGCTACATTCCTTAATACTGAGATACTTTATTTTATTTTTTAATCTGTGTTTTCAGGGAGTTCATGGAGCACAGGTGGCATCAAGACAAGATTTTCAGAGGAAGACCACATAAGTTAAAAACCACGTTCCCAGGCAGGGCGTTTCTCAAAGCTTGCCAGAAGAAGGTGACTGACTTCATCGTTCCTCTCAGCCGACCAACAAGGACCGTGGGCGCTGCGAAGCCATCCCTACCGCAGCGAGAACAGGGCCAGACGCTTTCTCTGCGAGCCCTGCGCTCCCGAGACAAGATCTCTGTGACACAGCAAGAAGCAAGGAGCTGGATCGGAGCTCCGTCTGGCCGCGTCTCAAACTTTGTTGCTACCAACAGAATGAGAATGCAAGCCTTTCTAGATTGGCCTCTCCCTGCTGTCTTTTGTATTACACGCACAAATTGTAGTCTTTTTTAATAAATACAGTCTTGCAGAATAGCCTTCCTAAACATACTAAGCTGCTCCTAAAATACTGATAGGGAGAAAAATGCAGTCTTTGTGATGTTGCTTTGCTCTGATTTTTTCACGCTGCTAGAAAGGGGACCGCTACCACCTTAATTAAAATGTATTACCTACCAGGAGCCTTCACTATTTTAAGCTAAAATTTACATCTTTTATTAACTCACCTCACCTATACACTTAGCTCGCGATGCCTCTCAACGCCC
>NC_059476.1:1910000-1915000 GCF_018139145.2 Gymnogyps californianus | reverse complement strand
ACAGATAACGTGAAACCTGTGTTCTAATAGGAGATACATCTTTAATTATTCATTATTACACTTATTGGTATCTTACATTGCACTTAATGGCAAAGAAGATATCTGTTCTCTGCTGGAGCCTCAGCAATAGCCGTGCATACAAGCTGAGCGGTGCCGAACACCAGGAATTTCTTGGTGCAACCGGCGCACAGCGCCGTTTTGGCAGAACCATTCAGCATCATCCTGTTGCTTTGCCACCTCTACCATTACCACTGAGCATTGGTAACCTGCCTGTGTGTCCTACAAAAAAAGAAAGGCTGTTGTCAAAAGACGTGATTTTCTCTTCATGGTGCATATGGTGTTTTCTTGGTTTCAACAGTATGGTCTGCTTTGAGGCCCGGGGGCTCGTGCCAGGGCAAATTAAAGGGCAGACGGAGCGTACTCTGTAAAAGGGGTTTTCGTCGGTGTCACTTGCCCTGATAAATGCAGGTTGGTTTTGTTCTGCTATCTGGTTGTAACAGTATGGACTAAAAATTAGGTAAGAGCAAAGATCTCTCAACGGTGCGTATCTTACTTTGATTTTTAATTACTATTTATCAAAACACATATAAAATGTCTCATGATAGTAATACATGAGGTTTGTAAGTAAGCACTTCAAGGTTGTTCTGTTTCTTTATAAAATGCCCCAGGTGCTGAGCAGCCCATTTCGAGACGGTGTTCATAGACCAGGTTGTTTCAGTGGGAGTCTTCAAGCAAGAAGCACAGAATCAGGCCCCAGGAACAAGGGCCCCTAATTCACTCCATTGCAACAACCCCAGCAGTTTGTTCTCCCCCATGAAAGCCAGTCAAGGGAAATCTTAATCTGGAAACTCTTAGTCAGCATTGGACCATAGACCCGCTGAGATCCACAGGAGCGCGGCAGCCACCAGCTTCAGATGTTGCATTCTCAGCGTTCACCTTGACGCTTGGCCTGGGCTGTTCTCAGCTTGAAGCTGCCGTCTCCTTTTCAGGTAACTTCTCCAGGATGCGAGAGTGAACGTGGTGCAACCTCGCACCCGCATAGGAGAGTGTCCTCCCCGCTTGTAGTATCTCCACCCTGACCCGCAGGTGGAGAGGTTGCTGGTGGGCGCCTTGTGGAGAAGACAACTGTGGTGGAAGTAGCTGAGCTCCACGTCCATGAGAAAAACGAAAGAGCTGCATACGTATCTAGGGGGAACATCTGGGCTATTGTCGGCAACTTACGTACATTTACCTAATTGCAATCTTGAATGAAATTGTCCGTCATAAAAGATGCCTCAAGAATTTTGATTTTAGCTGTCTATCTGCACGAGTTGCAATGTACACTCCTATCATTTGTCTTAATTTTATTTCACTATCACTAACTGTAGACACTACTTCAGAAATATTTTGAATTTAGTTTTAATTGTACAGCTTTCAACTCACGCAACATTTCTCTTTGTGTTGAAAGCATCACGGTGATTTATCCTCATTATTGTGTAAATAGGTTTCGGCAGTTCTCAGTAAATAAAACAAAGAGTGACAGGAGGAGAAGGGGGAATTTGCTTTCCTACCAATTAGAGTAGCCTTAGGCAGTACTTTTAAGAGGAGATAAATCCTGCAAATCACTAAAATGATCCTGTCACATGCACCAAATATTAAAATCACACAGCGGCGCACTTCATACAGTTTGCTTTGGTTTAATGAGTTGGGGTGGGCTTCGTCATGAGGTTTGCATCTCGCAGTTGGGGACTGTTGATTGACAGTGAAGATCATGCCCAACTGCAGCTTCCTAACCAGTAGGGCCAGATGGAAAATCACAATTCATGTTTAATATGCAGTTTTTCAGCTAACGAAAATTCCCAAATTGTCTCCTCACCTCCTACCTGAAAATTTTTTCCCATAATAAATGCAAAATATGCTTCATATTAGCCAAGAGTGGTTTTCCCCCTTCCAGCAAGTTATTAAAAAAATCCTGTATAAATGATCCCTATTAAGTGAACAACCTGTTAACTTCTTCAATTATGTAAGTTATCAAAGATGAAAAGATAAGTTTACGAAACATCTGTTGTCACACTGAGACACTTTTAAAAGTAAGTGGTGTGTCAGGGCAAAGGTAGGATCACAGAAGACGATGACAGTTTAAAAGTACTAAACAACTAAACAAATGCTTTGTTCTACTAAATTTTCTGCCCAACGCAGACTCCTGTACCATGCTGGTGAGGATGCTGTGGCTCCTTTTGGATTTGCCATTACAGCAGAGAACATGACCTGGTAAGGTCTGCAAGGGCATTTTTAGCCACCGGAGCAAAACATGCCGATATAGCGTAATATATGTAGTAAAGAGGTGGTTGATATCAGGCTTTTAATGATAAACAAGACATAGCAGACATATTGCATGATGCCGTAGGAGCCCTTATAACTCACAGCCTCACTGTTGTAGCTCAGAGTGTCCTATTTTCAATTATTATCTCCCCCTACACTGTTCTCCTGCAGTCAAGTTTTACACTCTGACATTTATACTTAGTATATTGAGCAATGATTGTTACCTTGTTCCAGCATTTTTTGTGCAATGCTTTATGAGAGTGGAACTAAATGTATGACAGGAACCCCAGTAACCTGAGACCCTGGGTCAGTAATGTATTAAAACAAAACAAGACACACATGGCTTCGGCACAGCAAGAAATCATGCAGGAATGGGGACTGAGACAGGCTGAGATAAAGAAGGCCTACCTAACAGCTGCAATTATAGCCTTCGTTATATGAGTCAATCCATTACTGCATATAGGCTTGACAAATTACCATAAATGCCAAGCCAGAACAACAGCGAAGTAATTTAGCTTCGTACTGGACACTTTGAAAGTTGGTACATCTAAATATCTCAGTGAGGACTAATTAATTAATCAGTCTTGTTGTTGGTATAATGATTATGATCTTTTTTTTAATTTAAAAACTCCCTCCAACTAAACAACTGGCAAATTATGATTAGAGTGGTTAGAGGATAAAATCATTGATTTGTAGTCTCATTCGAAATGGAATAGCACATCAATTTGTAAATGTCCCAAAATAAATAGAAGTTTTTCATTACTACTTTCAATAACATATATCTGCAAATTAAAGACTTTACATTAAAGAAATGCTCACTGTCAACTACCCGCGAGTTAACAAATGCTTGCACGATCTTCACATAGTATTGATTTATAAGTATTAAATTATATGATTATATTTTACCACTTTCTCATATGTAGAATAGCTGTCCTACTCAGTGTACAGGATGGAGAACGATGATTAACGTTACCTCACACGTTTTTTATATTCCCTGAAAAATGTGTAGCACCGTGACTTCCACAGGGCACATCTTCCTAACCTTGTAATTTATTAAGTCAATGTCTTATCAGCCTCCTCATAGACGTTTTCCCCATCACTTTTAAGCACTTCAAAATTAACAGCACTGCCCTTCTAGGAGGTGAAATTACCGCTGTATTACTGGGTTTCAGTCGGGGGGAAGCACAAAGAGATTGAAACCCGCTCTGCTGGGCTGGGTGCCATTCTGCCCGCCCCCGGGTGTGATTTAACGCGGTGGAGCCAACTGACCACCACCCCGGCGTGGAGACCTCTGGGCTGGCTCTGCCTGGACCAGCACAAGCCGCAGGAGGTCTGCGCTCTGCCATCAACAGCTTGGCTTACCGGTACGTGATCTACTACGCTCCAGCTGAATATCCTTTAAGTCTTATTTAGGTTGTACTTTGTATTTTCCAAGGCTTTCCTCTGTCCCACCTCCCAGTTACCCTGCACAATCAAAAGCGTTTCATAGCACAGTCCACACGCCAGGTCCTGCTGATGGCAGACGCAGGGTGAGCGCTCAGCACGCCTACAATTAAAACTCCAAGCGGCTGTTAAACAGTCAACTAGACAGAGAAGGATGCTGCAACGCTGAAAAACTGGTTACGACTCGTCCAAGACGGCACAGAAAATATGTGACAGAAATAGACATAGAAACCCTATTGGGGACTAAATTCATTGGGTCAGCAGGACCCAGCCGGAGGACTGATACCTCCCTTCCTCTGCTTCAGACACTAAATATTCCCTAACTTCAGCGACAAATGAACAGAAGAAGGTACAGATAAATCTCCGTCACTACACAATCCTGATTCAGACCTTGAAAAACATGCATAGTGGGCACCAACTGTAGAAAGGATCACGGACGCAAGAAGTCGTCATGCGGTTAAAGACCTTATCAGATCTTGTGTTCGTAAAGGGAAGAATTCAGGTTACGATAGACAACTTTAATGCTGCCAAATATGAAATGGTCAGTGTTTGACTTTTCCACCTCAGCATTCTTTAACGTATTTCTCTGCGTAATTTCCTTCTCTTAAAATCAGAAGATAGAAATGTTGTTACCTGGAGCCATCCAACCTTCTCTACGAAGCATCAGAAGAAACAGAGCTTCCAAAGATCTCGACCCTAGCTGGTAAATTAACGCTGTTAGGCTGTCAGCCCGCTGCTGGGCTGTGTGCTTGCCTGGGTGCTCGCTCTGAGCAAGCTAACTTTGGTGCCGCTGGGCTGTGGTAGCTCAGCGCTTCTCACATGACAACTTAGTCTAATTGAGTGGGACAAATTATCTTACAATGGACTCTGTGCAACAGCAGCAAGACTAAATCTATACTCAGGCTAACTCTGAACACATAATTTAGCCATAAGAGACTAGCAGCGTCAGTGGTTTCCACAACTATCTGCTAAAAGCAAAAGAAAATTAAGTCTCAAGAAATTCTGATTTCACTTCCAGAAAGCAGCATAATATGCCCATAATATGTGAGCTCAGAGTTAGAAAAACATTTTTCTTCTTGCACAGCCTATTGTATTTCTTTCTCTTATTGCCTCTGACTCCTTGCACCATGATCCTGTGCTCCACACTGCTGGTGGTGGGAAAGCAGGGGAGGAGGTATATTGCCTGGCTGTCAGCAGGAAAGCTCTGAAGAGAAGGCAATCCCCTGCCCTCAAGCCCTACAGCCCAGCACCTGCGA
>NC_059476.1:1885000-1900000 GCF_018139145.2 Gymnogyps californianus | reverse complement strand
CCTCCTGCAGGAACGCTGCAAAGAATAAAGAGCGCGACCGAACGGCAGCCCCGGTCCCAGCGCGATGGAAGCCTGTCACGCCCGTGTCTGAAACCCCTCCGTTACAACTGAAATATTTGTGGGAACACCTGAGCTATACAAACAAAATTCAGTTCGTGTCTTCTGCCTGAAAATTGGCGTGAGCGTTTCCTGGCGGACCAGGGCAGATAACGCTGGTGCCACTGTCAATGAAAAATGACGCTATGGGGAATTTCTCATTACGTCAGATACACTTGCACTCTATTCAGCAGACCTCGGGCTTCTTCTCTTGTTCAGTCCCTAAAGTGGCTCGAGGCCAGCCTGACACTGATCTATCTCTGCAGATGTAAGGTAAGGTTTTACAAAAAAGCCCAAACCCTGAGTACTTTACCACTGCGATTTTTTTTTTTTTTTTGGTAATTTTAAAAAGAAAACACAAACCAGTACCTATGCACTGTATGGTTCAAAAATTCTCAAAGCTATTGGATTTGTTAGGCTTCCATTAATTTTTATTTTCACTGTCATGTAGTTCATCTGATCTTATTCAGTTATATAGTTCTGTTGAATGAGAGGGCTGATAAACTACTGGTGTTTTGCACATGCCTCTTTTCAGAAACACTCTTTTGAATGTTTCTGATAACTTCAAGTTAGGGTAAAACATTTAGAGTCATCTGCTTGAAGTTTATAATATCTGTCAACCTGCAGATTTTTTTCTGTACCTTTCTGCCAGATTTCCATTAAGATTTATGTTACTGAAAAATATTGTTGCTTTAAAACTATGTATTTAGGTACTCACACACTAATTTATAAATAAAATGCAAATGATCATGTTCTTCTTTTGTCCTTAAATCAGCACAAGTATTCACGTTGCATATTTTTACCCTTTTCTTTCAGATCTCCCCTTTTCTCCCCACTGCATACACACACACAAGAAAGAAAAAAAAGCTTCTCCACTCATGCGACGGGAACGGGACCAAGTTCCCCGGAAGAGATGTTTCACAGAAAACGCTCTTTTATCCGCTCTGAATCCTACGCTGAGGAAAGCAGCAACAATCCAGCTCACCGAAATCACCTTGGAAGGCGCAGGCTGTGTTCAAGAGAACAGATAAGCAATCCTGCTCTGCTTAGCAAAATAACAGGGCTGTATTCTAGTTGAAGATGTGTATGTTCGTGGAGACCTGTTAAGAAATGTAACAAAAATTTGCTTTGGAGGGGAAAAAAAAGTATGGATAATTGAAGTCAGAAATGGGTCTTTTTTTCTCTCAGCCTTACGAAAGACAGTAAAACTAGTGTAAAATCAGTGTAACTTAATTGACTTTCCAATGCTAATTTATGCTAATGGAGGTTCTGGTCCATAGTTTTCACCTGGGAACTCAATAGCAATGAGTGATGGCTCCAATTAGTCATTATAATTGTGAGTTGCTAAAGCTAATATTAGTAGAACTGCATGACATTCTGGGTATCTCCCCAAACTTTCGGATAATAAGCAGTGTTCCACACAGCTGGATCAGGTTTAGCTGCAGATGTGCCTCAGCTGGGCTTCGTAATCTGTTGGGTCGTCTATGAGCATTGGCAGAGTGGTCTCCATCAAAAAACACCAGTAAGTACCCACATGTCCCAGTAGCTACAACCGGACAAACATTTGATGGTTGCTCCCCACACTAGGCAACTGTTTAATGTCCAGACATATATCAAATGGCTAGCTGGATATTTTACCTGATGAGATCCACGTTGGATAAACTAATGCAGTCTGCACCTGCAAACAGTCAACTGTCCTTCCTCTTTGACATTTTGGTTTGGGCCTGAAGAGCAATCTTTGTCTCTTAGGTACAGTCAAGGCTCTCAGTATTTTGCAGTAAGGTCTGTGCCCTCTCTAGGGTAACTGTAGTGCCTCTGAGGTTCTGGGACAACTTCAAGTATGTTAAAGGAATTCAAATACTTTTATTCAAATGAATAAAAATAAATAAATAATCTTTACGGTATTTTCCCCTCTTGATTAGTTTGATATCAAATTTTACATTGTCCATAAATGTTCACGTTCTGCAATGATGAGAATTTCAAATTAAAAATACTCAAATGTATTCATAAGACCCAGTTTAACAGATGAGTAAGTTCAACAGATGAGTAAGTAACAGGTGGAAATGTTGGCACCTAATCTGAGGCAGGATTTCTGGGACAGATAAATGTCTCTCGATATCTCTACGACTCAGCAGTGAAGAAGCTGATAATGGTTTGATGACAGGCATGAGATGTAATTTGCAACTTTAGCTTTTCAAAGCTCTCTTTCCATTGAGATGGATGGGATAGTTGCCGCTTCCCAGCGCTACTGATTCAGGAGGGCTGCACACTCAGGCAGGCATTGCTACGCTCCTTTCTGCATAGATAGCATTTTGATGGGTTTTTCTGACGCTAGACTTAAAAAGAGGTCCAAACTAATCATTTGGATATGATTTCTTTATTAATTAGAATTAAGTCTTGGCCTAATTTTAAAGGAGGCCTCTTTGGAAAGGTGCTTTCTTCTAACTTGTTTACCCTTTGAAGTAAGTTCCCCACTCTCTGTGTCTAGAAAACGTGTTTTCCTTTGACATAAACGGATGGAAAATGTATAAATATATGTATCTACTGTATGCATTTTTCTTTTGCATAGAGCTCAGCATTACCACCATTCACTAACAAAAGCAGAAATCATCGTTAATGGAAGAGGGTTTTACACCACAATGGACAAAACAAATAGGCTAATTTCCTCCTTTATGCAAGTCTGTGAAGTGAGTATATTTCACATTACTACAAACTATCACAGTTTTCAAGCCATCATCTCCACAGATAGTAACAGGCTGTTGTTTTGTGAGATACTTCAGTGTCTTGCTTCCATGAGTAAGAACCTATCCAGGGAGTTTAATTAAAGTACAGAGAGTAAAAAAGAGAGAATCAGCTTCAGCTCATTTGAAATAATTTGCTGAAAGACTTTTTTTAATTCAAGCTGCAGCAAACTGAGCTTCTCTGGTGAACACACCAGCCCCTGCATGGAGCAGGGATGATGGCTGGACGCAAGACTTCCCTGTCTGAAGTCAAACCCGTATCACTCCGTGCATTCCTTCTCAATAGCATTAGCCAAAGGCAACCTTGTCTGCCCTTTGGGGGGAATCACATACAACTTCATCAAATGCTTCAGCCTCATCCTCTGTCCTCCACCTGTGATGAAGCCTTATAAAGGACTTCAGAACACCTCCACTTCTGAGTTACAGGTTTTTTTCTTTGTTGAAATAAAAATCTAAAGCTAAAACCTAAAGATAGAGCCTAGATTAATTAATCATGCCTTTAGACATGTAAGTTAGTAATAGCTGAAGAACAACTCTTCCCAAGAAACAACCTGCTTACTTCTGCACTGGGTGTCTTCTATAAAGTTTGTACCACACAGGCTACAAGAAAGGGTAGGCTACATACTCACTATGGTTTGAGATGATGTATTAATACAAAGAATAAAATAATACTACAAAGTAAATAACAGAAATCATGATATTGATCATTTCAGTGGTTCTGTTGTTTTTCCAGGGCAGAAGAATACAACACAGAGCCTGTATTATACACGTAACTTATTTGCAGGTTATTATTTAGATGTGCTTTTATACAGCAATGAAAGAGGAACTGATTTCCTTCTGAGAGAGCTGTTTTGGAAGCAGTCAAGCTGGCTTTAGGAAAAAAAACTTGGTAGGGGCATGCTCAGGGTTCTCCATATTAAGGGGCACTCTGAAATTACCTAAGGCTTTCTCTAGGGTTGTTCCATTATGTCAGAAGTATTTATGTTGCCAGAAAGCTGTAAGTCAGCTGTGGAAAATGTAGCAATGAAATTCTTCGAGAAAGGACAAGAAAGAATGACAAAATAAAGAGGAACAATAGTAGGCATCTGCCACAAACCGCTTGATTTGGAGAAGAACAAGAATGTTCCATCTCACAGCACACTGTAATTGCAGAAGACTTTTAACCACTGTAAGATCTGCAGAAGAGGAGGTACAACTAAGTGTTAAGGTTCTTCATTTTTGTAGAGGATAATTTTATGTTGCTAGAAATAAAGATTTAATTTTTGTCCGCAAGGACTTTTTCCCTGGAAAGCATTAACAATAAGAAAAGAGAAGGTTCTATTCTTAGCTTATTTTGGCAACTAATCCAATTAGCAACAGTAGTTGATTGGATAGCCAACCAACTGAAATGAACTTGCCTATAAATCTTATCTTTTAATAACTTCAGCAACTTCCTTGCATTTATTTTTTCTCTGTCTTTTTTAGAATTCATGGTTTCCTGGTTACCTCCCAGTATTTGAGACCCTCTGTAGCTCTTTTTTTATTTTCTTATCTGTCTGCTGGCAATATGTGACATTGGTGTCACCTTCTATTTGGAATAGGGTACTTAGCAGAATGGGAGAACAGATAGCCCAGGACCTTTTTGATGGGAACCACTCTTACTCATCATTTCTTGTTCCCCTTCTATTTGTATCTGCACACAGTTGTTGGTCCTCTCACTCGATATAACTTTGCTGCCTCTCCCCTTTGCTTCTTCTCAGCTTCCAACCTTCTGCTATTTTTCGTCCATTATCCCAAGCCCAGGCTCAATTTCACTCCATCTTCCTTCCTAGCTTTGTGAAAACAGTTATTTTCCAATGTTGATCTTTCCTTAAAGGATGTCTACCTGTTGTGCAGTCCTTCCTATTCTTCCTGAATACTCAGACTAAACAACAAGGTGTCAGAGCAGTTTTTCTTCAACAGGCTCTCAACTAGGGAGAAACTAATTAATTAGCTGAGAGAGTTTCTCTGGGAGTAAGAGCAGAGGAATGTGTTCCCACTAGGCTCTCCCACTCCACGTTTTAGATAGGACGCAAGGTTCCCCAGCCTTATCACTTCTCTGCTATGAACAAATGAATACCTGGTAAATTTTAGGGATCGTTTTCTTTAGTAGCAGTCCACAGCTAAGTTTGATAAGGTCTCTGCAGTGGATTTAAATGTTTCAAAGCCATGGATGTCCCATGGGCATAGGAAAATCATATCTGAGTTTTTCTTAAGAATGCAGAAAGTTGCGTGAAGGACCTTATTTTACACCCTTACCATCCACTGTTAGATATTTTGTGATTATGTAGCTAAAACGACTTTCTTTACAAGACCATTCCTCATATAATTGAAATGAGTGAATGTTTAATTAAAGATTTTTTTTAATCACCTCCCCTCAAACCTTGTTGATAATGGTAAAAATTGGGAAAAGGGTAAGTCAGGAGCTTGAAAGAAAGATGGCTACGGCAATTAGCTCCCCTCTGTATGCCACCTTAACTCTCCCTCAGCTGGTAATCCTAGCCAGGTCTACTTACACCACAATTTTTATAGGTGATGATTAATTCTGCATGACTCATTATTTGCTGCCTGACTTGCAACCCCAGACTAGGATTTGTGCATATTGCTACAACTGAAGTCAGTGATAGCTGTGTTTTGGACATACAAAATGCACATTTATGTACATAATGTATGTACATTGTACATAATGTATGTACACATAAATGTGCATAATGTATGTACATTGTACAAATGCATGTACCTATGTACATAAATGTACACACGTGCTACACAGGCTATGAAATACCAGATCCTAGACTTCTCCTGTGCAGCACTTACAGATACACTTAGCTACTTAATTTCTCTGTGCTTCAGTTTCTCATTTCTAAAGCAGGGATACTTCACGTGACAAGGACATTGTGGAAGTAAATTTCTGTTGCAGACCTACACAACAGTGATGAGCTCTGTAAGATGGCTCAGGGAGAAATTTTGGTGGAGTTTTTTTGAGACGAGACATGAATAGCATTCAATAACTAAGGCGTAAGAAGACCACACACTGAACAATGAAGAAAAAAAATACTGAATAGTACTGAATGAGGTAGGGGTCATGGGGGGGGGGAAATCCTGTTTCTGATTATGGAACTAAACCCAAAATCCTAATGCATATGCGGGAGTCCAACCAAAGCTTGCAGGGGTTACCTTTAGTATAGCATTTTTGTTTGTTTACTTTACATTTGAATGCTTGCCTTTGCAACCTTAAGAATGTTCTTTTAATGTAATTGTTTATATGCTAAGAAGAAAAAGACAAGAGAGAAACTAGGCCCATTAGTAAATGAGGAAAAGAAAAAGATTAATGACAATTCAGAAATAACGAGAACTGATTCTACGCTGGGGATCTGCCCCAGTTCCAGCCTTCAGCGGCCAGTCACCAGCACACCACCACCAGCACAAATCCAGAAAGCAAATAAGGAACTCTACTGCAACTGTAGTTTGCGGTGCATCGAGCAATTTATTTTTTAATTTCTATTTATGTTTTGTCTGCCAAAACTTGTATTTTGGGTGGGAGGTAGGCTGTATCAGTGCTCATTAATGCCTGAAATTCCCACTGAGAAGGTCAAATGCACCCTTCAAAATGAGGAAGTTCTACTTTTTGCAGGAGAAAAAGTGTTCAGATAGTAAAAAAAGATATGTATAAGCAGCTATTAAAAGGTAATGTATACAGAGTGGCTAGTATGGATACGCACGCCATATGCATTATTTAGTGAACTGAATGTGCAGCCAATAGCTATTTTGGAAGTAATGAAGAAGTGTGGTGATGGTAGGAAAATTATCGCAAGGTGAAGAAGTTAATTCTTGATGAAGGATTAAAACAGCTAAACAGGTGTTTACTTGGCTCAGTGACAAACGAGAAGGTGTCTGTAATAAATATCTAAAAGAAAATAAAGAAGCAGTGGCTACACGGTGAGGTAAGTAGGCGTTACAACAGAAGGATGAAAGGAGAAAAGAAGAAAGGAAAAATGTAGAGAAAGATGCAGGAAAATCATAGAATCATTTAGGTTGGGAAAGACCTTTAAGATCATCGAGTCCAACCATAAACCTAACACTGCCAAGTCCACCACTAAACTATGTCCCTAAGTGCCACATCCACACGTCTTTTAAATACCTCCAAACATTCTGACAGCGAGCTGTCCGGGCTGTGAAGCAGTCGCAGAAGGGAGATGCGCTGCTTAAGACACCTAAAATTGGGCTGCACAAACCCCAGAAAAATGTGCCAGCAGGAGCTGCTCAGAAAGGACCCCATGGTGAGACCACCGGGTGCCAGGACCCGTCTGCTCTCACCGGAGCAGCTGCCGGCTCTTCCATCTCCCTCTTCCACCCAAGACCGCGTTTCCATGCTGCCTCCCTGCTACCAGGCTGTGGGCATAGGGCTGCGGCTGAGTGAGGGGCAGCAGGGCTGGTGCGTACCAGGGGTGACAGTGGAAGACAGCAAAGGGTTGAGGTCGATACAGATGCTGGGATCCGTTTGCAGGACTACGGGATGACACCTTTGTTCGTCAACAGCCATGTATTTATGGTAAACCCCGAAGGCTCAGTAAGGATAAGGGTTTCACAGTTTGAGTTCTGAAAAAAATCTCCCAGTGAAGACGGACCCTGACATAAAATATCCAAAAATATAATTAAGATGGAGAGTCAATGAGCTTCTCAGTTCATGGAGGTGGAAGAGGAGAAGGAGCAGGACAGACAGGAGAGAGCAAGCAGAAAGCACAGCAGAGCTCCAGTTCTTCCCCTCCCTCTCAGAAGCAGCTCTGCAAGACCTCCCCTTGTAGCAACACTCCTCCCATTTTCTTTTTTTCCAGATGCCAGAGACAGAAACACATGCTCTAGAATATGTATCCACAACCACTGCTTCCAGATCAAATTATTCTTTTGCAAACTACAGGAATAATGAGGAAGCCAGTATTCTTTCTTGGCCTGTTCTCCTTTTGGCATTGATCTGCATCTTGCTATAAACATAGTGATATGAACAAGGAGAGACAACTGAAAGAAAACAAATTAATGTTTTTAGAGTTTACATCCAGGACAAGGGATTTTCATATCTTGTACATCAGGAAGAATTCAAGAGTCTGCCTTTAAAATGTATACTAGCTGACGATGACCGTTGGCATCACTGGTACAGCTGACATGCCAAAGAAAAAGGTAAGGCAAACACTTTGTAAGAATAAATATGATGAGTAAATTGCAAAGGCCGTGAATGCAAGGCACGCCGTTTGTATTTAACACAAGGGGTAAGGCAGAGCCTGTGATGGCTCCTGTGGTCAGAACAAGAGGAGAGTGAAGGTTCCCACTGCCTTTTGAGGCAGAAGAGGAAAATGGTGAGAAAGATAAAGAAGGGAGATTGCTGAAAGCCTGCATCCCAGGATAAGAATTCTTTCCTTTAATGAAAGAAAAAAAAAAATAAAGATGTTATTATGGGAGAAGAATTTGTGGCTTGAAAGTGATGTATTCAAAGACAGCTCCACCAGTGTGACACAAGTGACAGAGACCAGTTACGGCATCAGCAACATTGTCCGAAACTTTTGAAGCTGATGTTAGCTTTTGCTCACGTTTAGTTCAAGTTTAGTGCAAACCTTCTGAAAGAGAGATTCAACAGAGAGATTGAGGTATAGGTCTACAGAGAAAAACAAGTCAGGAGATGAGTGACAGACCTGTAAATCACCTCACAAGCTGATAGTTGTAGCTCTTTGGGTGAAGGAGACCACATACAAAAAGGAGAAAACAGGACCAAACCCAAATGAAGCTTTATGAACAGAAAGGAAGACAAAGGAGAAGAGTCAGCACAGCACAGAAGACAAATGGGAAGACACAATGCCAAAGAGTAAGGAAGGAAAAGATCGGTAAAAGAAGTCTATGACTGACCAAGACAGAACGGAAAAGAAGTCGGATGACCATGGTGGTAGAAAGTCAAAAGACTGCTAAAATGTTAGGAGTGGAACGAAGACAACAAAATCAAGAGTGAAGGAAGAGAACGGATGGCAAAATCCTGACGCACAGGTATGCTGGGCAGAAGAAGAAATGGAGAATGAGGGAGTATGGACGAAGACAAAGTCAGACAGGGCCATATGTGGAGCAGAGGCCCCTGGAGATGGCAGGCTCTTTATAACAGCTTTTTTAAAGGTGCATTAAAAATTTTAAGAAAGGAGGGGAAGAAAGAGGGAATACAGTTGAACAAAATGAATGAAAGAAACAGTAAGAAGCACAAGAAAACAAATGTGAGGAATAAATAAATAGAGATAACACTTGGCTCGAGGACTAAGAGGAACAGGCCTGGGTAGACATTAGTAAGATCACTTTTTTCCCTCCAGCACTACTGCAGTTATCGTACTATTAGCAATGTAATTTCTTATGATACATAGAACTAGGTAATGTATCGAAGTATGATTTGAGGACTGGACTGAATATCGAGATGTCTAATTGCAATATACTTAGGCTTAGAATAATAGTAATCAGAATATTTCCATGCTTCCATCACTTCCTTCAGAAAAACACTACACAGGAGTTTCACAGCCCTTTTCTCAACTTCCACCCGCTTGTCTTCTCTACTGAACGCCATCAGGGTCGCCTCCTGCTCATCCTGCTGGGAAGGGGGACGCAGAAGCACACGCTGTCGCAGAAGCTGCTGCAGATCTGGCAGTGCCACTTAAGGACTGGTTGGTCTAACTCTTTTTAAAAATCAAAAGGGCTTTCAAGGCACTTATTTGTCACATTCGGGGTTTACTTCCATAGCATTAAAGATCTGAAATTTCCTACAACGCATGGTAACAAAATCACTGTAAATAAAGAATATGAACTCATATAACAATAAATAATTGTGCCTCACTCAGCAAAACAGTGGTCCAAATCACAGTTTTTGAATGTTATATTGTTCCCCTGTTTAAACATTTTTTTTAATTTTTTTTTTTTTTTTTTACAAAACTTAGATAAAGAAAATCCCTCCTTCTAGGAAGGCTGCCCTCCATTGCCCTAATTTCCATGCATGCCACCCTGATGACTTCACTCCCTCCCTCCAATTGAGATTCAATAGGTGTAACTAAAAGCAGAACTGACCCACAGTATAACTTACAAAGCCATAAGCCAGGCATCGCCCGCAGTCACCGCTCCACGTTAGCCACATGTAATGAACTGCCCTTCAAGTTTGGGGAGCAATTAAAAAGAGCTCGCACGTTCCAGCTCTCACCTATAGCCAAGGCAACACCCCAACACACTTAGCCTAGTCTTTTTTTTTTTTTTCAATTTCAGTATGTTCAGTGTACCAATAATGCTCTGATGCATTTCACTCTTGACTGGATACAGTGAGATTGCTAATCAGGATTACTTGATTCAGTCAACACTGATTTCAATAAAAAGACAAAAAAAATTATCATAAATATAGAGAAAGTGCTGGCGGCAGTGACAGGTGATTAAAATCTCATTCACTTGGAATCAGCCTGATTCATGGTAGTCGAATAGAGGAAGTCTTCATATCAGCAGCAGATGATTATTATCTCACTCACTCCAAGTCACTTCTGATTGCACATGCACACACAAATTGGCACAAAGTAGATTCATGAACAACAAATCATCATGCAGGGGTCTGACCTCCTTAAAATGAGGCTTTGTATAATAATTCTTCAGAAACAAGCAGATATAGGGTGGATAATGCTAATTTACGGAGTAGGCATAGACAAGCAAGCTTGCATTAAACATTCAGTATGGAGAGGAAGTAAGTAGATGACAATAAATTCTCAGTATTAAGCTGAAATACTTAAGATTAATTGATTTGAAGTGCTATTTTCATCTGTTTAAAAACAATTCCAATCATCAAAATGAAGGAAGTTTTCAAAGTATTGCATCAAAGAAACGGTAAGAGATTCAAACATCAGGATTTCCCTATGTTTTAATTTTAAAAGTAAAACTTCTCTGAAACATGGTTTTTCAGTTGTGAGCATCTACCTGGTTATACTTTGAATGCACTTCAAGACGAGGACAGATAAATTCAGTGCATTGGTGCATTTTCATCTCTTGATTTCTGAATTCAAACTTTAACAGTGTTGACTAAAGAACAAAATGTTGGCCATCTAATTTTAATCCTTACTACACGTCGCCACACAAAGATGGGCGCAATTTCATGAGACTTCCAGTTTCTTTCTGTGAGAGGTCTGAAACAAAAGGAACCGAGCTGTTGGAAAATGGGAACCCTGCATCCCACTTGATGTTCGTCGTACAGCACTACTGCTTACTAGCACCATTTTCTTACATGGGTAGTAATCTTTTAAAGCAGTAAATCCCAAAGATGTATGCTGCCTGCCCGCAGACACAAGCGTAGTGCAGGGAACGCAAAGGTACCCTTCCTTCAGCTTTCTCAGAGGGCTGGCATCATGATGTCAGTGAGTGGCAATGCTTGTGGGAGTGGGGACACTTAATTCTAGCAGATGCACTGGGACCGCCAATTCTTCTTACACGGCTTGAACTACTTCTCAAGGAGCGTCACCTACCCACATAGGTAAGGTATTGATAACATATTAAACAGAAAATAGGCATGCTAATGTTAGAGCTCTTTTCTTCGAAACACACAAACCGTGAATGCTCTCACACTTCACCAAAGAACTCAAGTCATGAAGCCATGCAGTAGAAAGTAAATGACCAGCTTAAAAATACACCTAACTTATTGTGTAAAACAATATAATGTCCTGCCACCATTAATTGAGAATACTTGTAGATAGGTATATCTTATCTACTTATGCTAAACAGCCTTAAAATATTCAAAAACAGTGAATTAATATTGCGAACAATGAATCAGTACACTCTCCCCTGCCTCTGTATAATCTAGAGTATCCTCTCACAGCTACTCAGTGACAGCAAGTGTTGGACAGAAAAGCTCATGCAGAATGAAGTTAAACAATTACATGTTTTACTGCTAGTTTGAAAGATTTTTTTAGATTGACAGTGCGATCAAACACAGTAGCAGTGCCAATGTCAAAGTGCAAGTCAATATCTTAGTTAGATGTTGTCTAATAGAAATGAGTAACAGCAGTTGAAGGCGAGGGAAGACTCGCTTGAATCCAAGGATCTGGCTTGTGTTCCAAGCAATTAAAGACTGTTGAATCAATGGGGGAGAAAGCAAGGCGAGATGTTATTTAGTATGGCCATGGCTCATAAAAACAACCTGTTGAAGGATGGAGAAAGGGAGAACTTTGGGGTGGTAACCAGTAAAAGCCCTTTCAGTCATCTGGCTTCTGTCAGGCTGACAGAGCAGGAGCTGGGGAGTTAGGGAAGTGACCCAGTAGTCCCAACACTAAGGAGAGATAATGCTCAATTCCCTGCAGTGTCTGCATCTGATAACCCAATTATCCCCAGTCTATTTTTTCAAAGTCTCTTTGAACCTGTGACCCACTACAAACAAAATGTATTTGTGTTGTTCTTAACTGCTAAACTCTGAAACAACAAAGGACTTGTGGAATAGTTGCCAACTTGTGTATTTCTTTAAGGTCGACAACAATTATATTTAAATCAATCCAGTGTATTAATTTTAAATGTGGTATTTTTTAATCTGAAAGAAGCTGAATGGCAAAAGTGATTAAAATACACTGTTTAGGATTAAAACCCTTCTTACTCAGCCAGTAGAAATACATGAAGCCAGGAAAAACTCTGCTAGAGTATGTAACATAAGTTAAAAGTGACATTGTTCGCTGTTATGCAGCAAGTGTCAGTCCAGCTGCTCTTTTTATTTATTAAATAGCACTTTTATTTTGGACAAACACATCTACTTTGCTAACTACTTCCTGGTAGAATTTATTCCAGTAATATATATATGTATTTTTCAAAAACATTTTGTTCTGGAAGTGAGAGTTTCTGCCAGGAAAAAAGTTTCAGCCCCTTACTAAAAAGCAGTGCTTCTCCAAGGCTGCTATTACTGCAGCAATTAACAAACACCATGGCTTGCTGTTACATTTATTCATCTATTTTTGTATCGCTTACTTTGTCTCTCTTAAATATGAACTGGATTGTCTACACTTTTGTGTACATGTGTACATCAGGCTGTCATCTGGAGGAATACGCAGGTACACGTATTAAGGAGTAGAACACAGAGAATTTATACCTGCAGTTAATTAAGGCTGTGATTATTTGGGAGCTCAAATGATGTCATGCCAAAACAGAAACATCTTTCCAGAATCAGAACCCAGGAGAGCCAAGTAATCTGAAAATTATGCTGCGGGAATCATAGGTAATCAGTAGGCTAGTTTATCACAACAGGGCAAATTAGGGTAGAGTTACTTTTGCTGACTAGAAGCTCTCCTGAAATCACCGAAAAATGCAATGAAAAACACAAGGTTGAAGCAATGGTGCATCATGGCTCAACGTGCAAAGAGCTGTGGCAGAAAGACAACGAGGAGGTCACCGTTTCCCATTTCATAAGTCAAAATTATTCTGAAGTTTAAATGATACATAAACAGGGGTATCTGAATGCTAGTTGGGCACAGATATTACTTAGTATAAATTATATTGAAAAACCCCCAAATGGCTGCACTTCATCTCAATAAACAGGCATACATCGAATGACCCACATAGACATGCTAGCACACAAAATAAAATTTTATATTACCTTCAGAAGCCGGATCAATTGTTAATTCTACCATATGCTCAAGCATATTCTGTTACATTACTGTCTTTAGAAAGGCTCACGGAATAGGAGGGAATGTGTGAAAACATGCATGCTGTGCCAGTAAGTAGTTATTTTATGTTTGTAATTTTAGTTTTACTGACTTTGGGCCTAATCCAGTACGGAGAGCCACAGCAACGCTAGACTCGCACTCCTTCATTAGAGCCACTGCGAAGCACTTTGGGGTTACGCGGGCTGTTTGGCGTGGAGGAAATCCAACGGTCGCCGCCGGGACGTGCATCTCCCGGGGGTCGGCGGGCAACCGGCAGCTCGGTGGCACAGGAGGGCGAGGGGAGGGCTGGTGGGACATGCAGGTCTCTTGGGGTCTGCTGGTGGCCTCCCCACGCCTTCCTAAACACACATATCGTCTCAGAGCAGACTTTTGGCCATGGCCCAAGCTAGCTTGACCAACAATATTCAGCAAACACCACCAGAGGAGACACCAAGCGATGCCTCCAAGGGTTAGGTCAATGTGAAATAGAATTGCGTTACTGCTCGGCTAGTGGTCTGTTTGTGAAGGTGCACGTGATAACCAGAGGCAGGACTGATCCTACACACGTGTATGTAGGAGCCCACACCGTGGGTGTCCACAAGCCCCTCTTCCTCATCGGTTGGGGACACTCAACCTGGCCAGCTTGCGAGGGCAGGCCACCCCAGCACTGCCCCCGCCCTGCCCAGAGCTGTGCCCCCCCCCGGGGTCTCCTCCCGTGCCCACAGCACAGGCACAGCTCCCTCTCCCAGGAAACGCTTTATGTCCCACCGGGCTGAAGACCTGCCCGTACCCCCAGCCACGTCTGATGAGCCTGGCACGTGGTATGGGAAAGGTGGGCTGGCCACTACAGCGACCAAAACCCTCTCCCCCTCCAGGAAAGCCAGTTCTGGACACTTCAACCCAATGAAGTCGAGGACAGACTTTTTAGCAGGGCCTGTAGCGATAGGACAAAGGGTAATGGTTTTAAACTAAAAGAGCGTAGATTCAGGCTAAATAGAAGGAAGAAATTTTTTGCAATGAGGGTGGTAAACACTGGCACAGGTTGCCCAGAGAGGTGGTAGATGCCCCATCCCTGGAGACGTTCAAGGCCAGGTTGGACGGGGTCTGAGCAACCTGATCTCGTTGAAGATGTCCCTGCTGGTTGCAGGGGGGATGGACTAGATGGCCTTTAAAGGTCCCTTCCAACCCAAACCATTCTATGATTCTATAATGAACACTTAGAAGTGATCAAGAAGAACATGAAATTTCACAGCGACGCAGGAGCAGTGGGCTGCCCCTAGATCATGTATGGTGTTGGAAAAGTTACAAGAGGCTCTCTAATAGTTCAGACATGGTACACGGGGTAACTAATTTTACTTTCCACCGTGGTTCGGGTGGGAGGCATGCCAGGGAGCTGATCTGCATAGGAAGGACAGCAGGGAAACCCGCATGAGCGCGGCTGTCTGAATCATCCTATAGACCTCCCCAGGCAGGAATGG